>NW_025726272.1:0-98647 GCF_021461395.2 Schistocerca americana | reverse complement strand
TCCTGTGAGTCTAGATTTTCGTATCCGACGCAAAAATGATAGTTAATTGTAACGTTCAGGGCCTTTTAATGACGATGGAACACTCAAATTGCGTCGAGATTCAATACATCGGCCTCCAGCCGACTTGCCTCCAAGGGGATATCGCTGCCTCGGGCACCACATGGTCCTTCTCCTGTGAGTCTAGATTTTCGAATCCGACGCAAAATGATAGTGAATTGTAACGTTCAGCGCCTCCTAATGACGATAGAAGACTCAATTGCGTCGCGATCCAATATATCGTCCTCCAGCCGACTTGGCTCCAAGGGTCTATTGCTGCCTCGGGCACCTTATGGTCGTTCTCCTGTGAGTCTAGATTTTCGAATCCGACGCAAAAATGATAGTTAATTGTAACGTTCAGGGCCTTGTAATGACGATGAACACTCAAATGCGTCGAGATTCAATACATCGTCCTCCAGCCGACTTGTCTCCAATGGTCTGTTGCTGCCTCGGGCACCGTATGGTCGTTCTCCTGTGTGTTTAGATTATCGAATCCGACGCAAAAATGATCGTTAATTGTAACGTTTAGGGCCTCCTAATTACGATGGGACACTCAAATTGCGTCGAGATTCAATACATCGTCCTCCAGATGACTTGTCTCCAAGGGGATATTGCTGTCTCGGGCACAATATGATCTTTCTCCTGTGAGTCTAGATTTTCGAATCCGACGCAAAAAATGATAGTGAATTGTAACGTTCAGCGCCTCCTAATGACGATAGAAGACTCAAATTGCGTCGAGATTCAATACATCGTCCTCCAGCCGATTTGTCTCCAATGGGTATATTGCTGTCTCGAGCACCGTATGAACTTCTCCTGTGAGTAGATTTTCGAATCCGACGCGAAACTGATAGTTAATTGTAAGGTTCAGGGCCTTGTAATGACGATGGAACACTCATTTTGCGTCGCGATCCAATACATCGTCCTCCAACCGACTGCCCGAGGGCAGCTATTCTCGGGCACCGTATGGTCGTTCCCCTGTGTGTTTAGATTATCGAATCCGACGCAAAAATGATAGTTAATTGTAACGTTTAGGACCTCCTAATGACGATGGGACACTCAAATTGCGTCGAGATTCAATACATCGTCCTCAGCCGACTTGTCTCCAAGGGGGATATTGCTGTCTCGGGCACAATATGGTCCTTCTCCTGTGAGTCTAGATTTTCGAATCCGACGCAAAAATGATAGTGAATTGTAACGTTCAGCGCCTCCTAATGACGATAGAAGACTCAAATTGTGTCGGGATTCAATACATCGTCCTCCAGCCGATTTGTCTCCAAATGGATATTGCTGCCTCCTGCACCAAATGTTTCGTCTGCTGTGAGTCTAGATTTTTCGAATCCGACAAAAAACTGATAGTTAATTGTAACATTCAGGGCCTCCTAATGACGATGGAACACTCAAATTGCGTCGCGATCCAATACATCGTCCTCCAGCCGACTGTCTCCAAGGGTGTCTAATGCTGCCTCGGGCACTTTATGGTCGTTCTCTTGTAAGTCTAGATTTACGAATCCGACGCCAAAATGATAGGTAATTGTAACGTTCAGGGCCGCCTAATGACGATGGAACTCTCAAATTGCGTCGAGATTTCAATACATCGTCTCCAGCCGACTTGTCTCCAAGGGTCTATTGCTTGCCTCGGGCACCTTATGGTCGTTCTCCTGTGAGTCTAGATTTTCGTATCCGACGCAAAAATGATAGTTAATTGTAACGTTCAGGGCCTTCTAATGGACGATGAAACACTCAAATTGCGTCGAGATTCAATACATCGGCCTGCAGCCGACTTGTCTCCAAGGGTCAATAGCTGCCTCGGGCACCGTATGGTCGTTCCCCTGTGAGTTTAGATTATCGAATCCGACGCAAAAATGATAGTTAATTGTAACGTTTAGGGCCTCCTAATGACGATGGGACACTCAAATTGCGTCGAGATTCAATACATCGTCCTCCAGCCGACTTGTCTCCAAGGGATATTGCTGTCTCGGGCACAATATGATCTTTCTCCAGTGAGTCTAGATTTTCGAATCCGACGCAAAAATGATAGTGATTTGTAACTTTCAGCGCCTCCTAATGACGATAGAAGACCCAAATTGCGTCGAGATTCAATACATCGTCCTCCAGCCGATATGTCTCCAGGGGTATACTGCTGTCTCGAGCACGTATGGACTTCTCCTGTGAGTAGATTTTCGAATCCGACGCGAAACTGATAGTTAATTGTAAGGTTCAGGGCCTTGTAATGACGATGGAACACTCATTTTGCGTCGCGATCCAATACATCGGCCTCCAGCCGACTTGTCTCCAAGGGTCTATTGCTGCCTCGGGCACCTTATGGTCGTTCTCCTGTATGTCTAGATTTACGAATCCGACGCAAAAAATGATAGTTAATTGTAACGTTCAGGGCCTTGTAATGACGATGGAACACTGAAATTGCGTCGAGATTCAATACATCGGCCTCCAGCCGACTTGTCTCCAAGGGTCTATTGCTGCCTCGGGCACCTTATGGTCGTTCTCCTGTGAGTTTAGATTATCGAATCCGACGCAAAAATGATAGTTAATTATAACGTTCAGGGCCTCCTAATGCCGATGGCACACTCAAATTGCGTCGAGATTCAATACATCGGCCTCCAGGCGACTTGTCTCCAGGGGTCTATTGCTGCCTCGGGCACCTTATGGTCGTTGTCCTGAGAGTCTAGATTTTCGAAGCCGACGCAAAAATGATAGTTAATTGTAACGTTCAGGGCCTTGTAATGACGATGAACACTCAAATTGCGTCGAGATTCAATACATCGTCCTCCAGCCGACTGCTCTCCAAGGGTCTAATGCTGCCTCGGGCACCTTATGGTCGTTCTCTTGGTAAGTCTAGATTTTAGAATCCGACGCAAAAATGATAGCTAATTATTACGTTCAGGGCCTTCTAATGATGATGGGACACTCAAATTGCGTCGAGATTCAATACATCGGCCTCCAGCCGACTTGTCTCCAACGGTCTATAGCTGCCTCGGGCACCTAATGGTCGTTCTCCTGTGAGTTTAGATTTTCGAATCCGACGAAAAACTGATAGTTAATAGTAACATTCAGGGCCTCCTAATGACGATGGAACACTCATTTTGCGTCGCGATCCAATACATCGTCCTCCAACCGACTTGTCTCCAAGGGTCAAGAGCTGCCTCGGGCACCGTATGGTCGTTCCCTGTGAGTTTAGATATCGAATGCGACGCAAAAATGATAGTTAATTGTAACGTTTAGGGCCTCCTAATGACGATGGGTTAATCAAATTGCGTCGAGATTCAATACATCGTCCTCCTGCCGACTTGTCTCCAAGGGGATATTGCTGTCTCGGGCACAATATGATCCTTCTCTGTGAGTCTAGATTTTCGAATCCGACGCAAAAATGATAGTGAATTGTAACGTTCAGGGCCTTGTAATGACGATGGAACACTCAAATTGCGTCGAGATTCAATACATCGTCCTCCTGCCGACTTGTCTCCAAGGGGATATTGCTGTCTCGGGCACAATATGATCTTTCCCTGTGAGTCTAGATTTTCGAATCCGATGCAAAAATGATAGTGAATTGTAACGTTCAGCGCCTCCTAATGACGATAGAAGACTCAAATTGCGTCGAGATTCAATACATCGTCCTCCAGCCGATTTGTCTCCAAGGGGTATATTGCTGTCTCGAGCACCGTATGAACTTCTCCTGTGAGTAGATTTTCGAATCCGACGCGAAACTGATAGTTAATTGTAAGGTTCAGGGCCTTGTAATGACGATGGAACACTCATTTTGCGTCGCGATTCAATACATCGGCCTCCAGCCGACTTGTCTCCAAGGGTCTATTGCTGCCTGGGGCACCTTATGGTCGTTCTCCTGTGAGTCTAGATTTTCGAATCCGACGCAAGAATGATAGTTAATTGTAACGTTCAGGGCCTTGTAATGACGATGGAACACTCAAATTGCGTCGAGATTCAATACATCGGCCTCCAGCCGACTTGTCTCCAAGGGTCTATTGCTGCCTCGGGCACCTTATGGTCGTTCTCATGTGAGTTTAGATTATTGAATCCGACGGCAAAATGATAGTTAATTATAACGTTCAGGGCCTCCTAATGCCGATGGAACACTCAAATTGCGTCGAGATTCAATACATCGGCCTCCAGCCGACTTGTCTCCAAGGGTCTATTGCTGCCTCGGGCACCTTATGGTCGTTCTCCTGTGAGTTTAGATTATCGAATCCGACGCAAAAATGATAGTTAATTATAACGTTCAGGGCCTCCTAATGCCGATGGAACACTCAAATTGCGTCGAGATTCAATACATCGTCCTCCAGCCGATTTGTCTCCAAGGGGTATACTGCTGTCTCGAGCACCGTATGAACTTCTCCTGTGAGTAGATTTTCGAGTCCGACGCGAAACTGATAGTTAATTGTAAGGTGCAGGGCCTTGTAATGACGATGGAACACTCATTTTGCGTCGCGATCCAATACATCGTCCTCCAACCGACTTGTCTCCAAGGGTCAATAGCTGCCTCGGGCACCGTATGGTCGTTCCCCTGTGAGTTAGATTATCGAATCCGACGCAAAAATGATAGTTAATTGTAACGTTTAGGGCCTCCTAATGACGATGGGACACTCAAATTGCGTCGAGATTCAATACATCGTCCTCCTGCCGACTTGTCTCCAAGGGGATATTGCTGTCTCGGCACAATATGATCCTTCTCCTGTGAGTCTAGATTTTCAAATCCGACGCAAAAATGACAGTGAATTGTAACGTTCAGCGCCTCCTAATGACGATAGAAGACTCAATTTGCGTCGGGATTCAATACATCGTCCTCCAGCCGATTTGTCTCGAAGGGGATATTGCAGCCTCGGGCACCAAATGGTTCGCCTGCTGTGAGTCTAGATTTTCGAATCCGACGAAAAACTGATAGTCAGTGGTAACGTTCAGGGGCCGCCTAATGACGATGGAACTCTCAAATTGCGTCGAGATTCAATGCATCGCCCTCCAGTCGACTTGTCTCCAAGGGGTCTATTGCTGCCTCGGGCACCTATGGTCGTTCTCCTGTGAGTCTAGATTTTCGAATCCGACGCAAAAATGATAGTTAATAGTAACGTTTCAGGGCCTTGTAATGACGATGGAACACTCAAATTGCGTCGAGATTCAATACATCGGCCTCCAGGCCGACTTGTCTCCAAGGGTCTATTGCTGCCTCGGGCACCTTATGGTCGTTCTCCTGTGAGTTTAGATTATCGAATCCGACGCAAAAATTATAGTTAATTATAACGTTCAGGGCCTCCTAAAGCCGATGGAACACTCAAATTGCGTCGAGATTCAATACATCGGCCTCCAGCCGACTTGTCTCCAGGGGTCTATTGCTGCCTCGGGCACCTTATGGTCGTTGTCCTGTGAGTCTAGATTTTTGAATCCGACGCAAAAATGATAGTTAATTCTAACGTTCAGGGCCTTGTAATGACGATGGAACACTCAAATTGGGTCGAGATTCAATACATCGGCCTCCAGCGGAATTGTCTCCAAGGGGATATTGCTGTCTCGAGCACCGTATGAACTTCTCCTGTGAGTAGATTTTTGAATCCGACGCAATAAATGATAGTTAATTGTAACGTTCAGGGCCTTCTAATGACGATGGGACACTCAAATTGCGTCGAGATTCAATACATCGGCCTCCAGCCGACTTGTCTCCAACGGTCTATTGCTGCCTCGGGCACCTAATGGTCGTTCTCCTGTGAGTTTAGATTTTCGAATCCGACGAAAAACTGATAGTTAATTGTAACATTAAGGGCCTCATAATGACGATGAACACTCATTTTGCGTCGCGATCCAATACATCGTCCTCCAACCGACTTGTCTCCAAGGGTCAATAGCTGCCTCGGGCACCGTATGGTCGTTCCCCTGTGAGTTTAGATTATCGAATCCGACGCAAAATGATAGTTAATTGTAACGTTAGGGCCTCCTAATGACGATGGGACACTCAAATTGCGTCGAGATTCAATACATCGTCCTCCAGCGACTTGTCTCCAAGGGGATATTGCTGTCTCGGGCACAATATGATCCTTCTCCTGTGAGTCTAGATTTTCTAATCCGACGCAAAAATGATAGTGAATTCTAACGTTCAGCGCCTCCTAATGACGATAGAAGGACTCAAATTGCGTCGGATTCAATACATCGTCCACCAGCCGATTTGTCTCCAAATGGATATTGCTGCCTCGGGCACCATGGTTCGTCTGCTGTGAGTCTAGATTTTCGAATCCGACGAAAAACTGATAGTTAATTGTAACATTCAGGGCCTCTAATGACGATGGAACACTCAAATTGCGTCGCGATCCAATACATCGTCCACCAGCCGACTTGTCTCCAAGGGTGTCTAATGCTGCCTCGGGCACTTTATGGTCGTTCTTTTGTAAGTTCAGATTTACGAATCCGACGCCAAAATGATAGTTAATTGTAACGTTCAGGGCCGCCTAATGACGATGGAACTCTCAAATTGCGTCGAGATTCAATACATCGTCCTCCAGCCGACTTGTCTCCAAGGGTCTATTGCTGCCTCGGGCACCTTATGGTCGTTCTCCTGTGAGTCTAGATTTTCGTATCCGACGCAAAAATGATAGTTAATTGTAACGTTCAGGGCCTTCTAATGACGATGGAACACTCAAATTGCGTCCGAGATTCAATACATCGTCCTCCAGCCGACTTGTCTCCAAGGGTCTGTTGCTGCCTCGGGCACCGTATGGTCGTTCTCCTGTGAGTTTAGATTATCGAATCCGACGCAAAAATGATACTTAATTTTAACATCAGGGCCTCCTAATGCCGATGGAACACTCAAATTGCGTCGAGATTCAATACATCGGCCTCCAGCCGACTTGTCTCCAAGGGTCTATTGCTGCCTCGGGCACCTTATGTCGTTGTCCTGTGAGTCTAGATTTTCGAATCCGACGCAAAAATGATAGTTAATTGTAACATTCAGGGCCTCCTAATGACGATAGAAGACTCAAATTGCGTCGGGATTCAATACATCGTCCTCCAGCCGATTTGTCTCCAAATGGATATTGCTGCCTCGGGCACCAATGGTTCGTCTGCTGTGAGTCTAGATTTTCGATCCGGACGCAAAAATGATAGTGAATTGTAACATTCAGGGCCTCCTAATGACGATGGAACACTCAAATTGCGTCGCGATCCAATACATCGTCCACCAGCCGACTTGTCTCCAAGGGTGTCTAATGCTGCCTCGGGCACCTTATGTCGTTCTCCTGTGAGTCTAGATTTTCGAATCTGACGCAAAAATGATAGTTAATTGTAACGTTCAAGGCCTTGTAATGACGATGGAACACTCAAATAGCGTCGAGATTCAATACATCGTCCTCCAGCCGACTTGTCTCCAAGGATCTAATGCTGCCTCGGGCACTTATGGTCGTTCTCTTGTAAGTCTAGATTTTCGAATCCGAGGCAAAAATGATAGTTAATTGTAACGTTCAGAGCCGCCTAATGACGATGGAACTCTCAAATTGCGTCGAGATTCAATACATCGTCCTCCAGCCGACTTGTCTCCAAGGGTCTATTGGCTGCCTCGGGCACCTTATGGACGTTCTCTTGTAAGTATAGATTTTCGAACCCGACGCAAAAATGATAGTTAATTGTAACGTTCAGGCCTCCTAATGCCGATGGAACACTCAAATTGGGTCGAGATTCAATACATCGGCCTCCCGCCGACTTGTCTCCAAGGGCCTGTTGCTGCCTCAGGCACCTTATGGTCGTTCTCCTGTGAGTTTAGATTATCGAATCCGACGCAAAAATGATAGTTAATTGTAAACGTTCATGGCCTCCTAATGATGATGGAACTCTCAAATTGCGTCGAGATTCAATACATCGGCCTCCAGCGGAATTGTCTCCAAGGGGATATTGCTGTCTCGAGCACCGTATGAACTTCTCCTGTGAGTAGATTTTTGAATCCGACGCTTAAATGATAGTTAATTGTAACGTTCAGGGCCTTCTAATGACGATGGGACACTCAAATTGCGTCGAGATTCAATACATCGGCCTCCAGCCGACTTGTCTCCAACGGTCTATTGCTGCCTCGGGCACCTAATGGTCGTTCTCCTGTGAGTTTAGATTTCGAATCCGACGAAAAACTGATAGTTAATTGTAACATTAAGGCCTCCTAATGACGATGGAACACTCATTTTGCGTCGCGATCCAATACATCGTCCTCCAACCGACTTGTCTCCAAGGGTCAGTAGCTGCCTCGGGCACCGTATGGTCGTTCCCCTGTGAGTTTAGATTATCGAATCCGACGCAAAAATGATAGTTAATTGTAACGTTTAGGGCCTCTAATGACGATGGGACACTCAAATTGCGTCGAGATTCAATACATCGTCCTCCAGCCGACTTGTCTCCAAGGGGATATTGCTGTCTCGGGTACAATATGATCCTTCTCCTGTGAGTCTAGATTTTCGAATCCGACGCAAAAATGATAGTGAATTGTAACGTTCAGCGCCTCCTAATGACGATAGAAGACTCAAATTGCGTCGGGATTCAATACATCGTCCTCCAGCCGATTTGTCTCCAAATGGATATTGCTGCCTCGGGCACCAAATGGTTCGTCTGCTGTGAGTCTAGATTTTCGAATCCGACGAAAAACTGATAGTTAATTGTAACATTCAGGGCCTCCTAATGACGATGGAACACTCAAATTGCGTCGCGATCCAATACATCGTCCACCAGCCGACTTGTCTCCAAGGGTGTCTAATGCTGCCTCGGGCACTTATGGTCGTTCTTTTGTAAGTCTAGATTTACGAATCCGACGCCAAAATGATAGTTAATTGTAACGTTCAGGGCCGCCTAATGACGATGGAACTCTCAAATTGCGTCGAGATTCAATACATCGTCCTCCAGCCGACTTGTCTCCAAGGGTCTATTGCTGCCTCGGGCACCTTATGATCGTTCTCCTGTGAGTCTAGATTTTCGTATCCGACGCAAAAATGATAGTTAATTGTAACGTTCAGGGCCTTCTATGACGATGGAACACTCAAATTGCGTCGAGATTCAATACATCGGCCTCCAGCCGACTTGTCTCCAAGGGGATATCGCTGCCTCGGGCACCACATTGTCCATCTCCTGTGAGTCTAGATTTTCGAATCCGACGCAAAATGATAGTGAATTGTAACGTTCAGCACCTCAGAATGACGATAGAAGACTCAAATTGCGTCGGGTTCCAATACATCGTCCTCCAGCCGACTTGTCTCCAAGGGTCTATTGCTGCCTCGGGCACCTTATGGTCGTTCTCCTGTGAGTCTAGATTTTCGAATCCGACGCAAAAATGATAGTTAATTGTAACGTTCAAGGCCTTGTAATGACGATGAAAACACTCAAATTGCGTCGAGATTCAATACATCTTCCTCCAGCCGACTTGTCTCCAAGGGTCTGTTGCTGCCTCGGGCACCGTATGGTCGTTCTCCTGTGGTTTAGATTATCGAATCCGACGCAAAAATGATTGTTAATTTTAACATTCAGGGCCTCCTAATGCCGATGGAACACTCAAATTGCGTCGAGATCAATATATCGGCCTCCAGCGACTTGTCTCCAAGGGTCTATTGCTGCCTCGGGAACCTTATGTCGTTCTCCTGGGAGTCTAGATTTTCGAATCCGACGCAAAATGATAGTTAATTGTAACATTCAGGGCCTCCTAATGACGATAGAAGACTCAAATTGCGTCGGGATTCAATACATCGTCCTCCAGCCGATTTGTCTCAAATGGATATTGCTGCCTCGGGCATCAAATGGTTCGTCTGCTGTGAGTCTAGATTTTCGAATCCGACGAAAAACTGATAGTTAATTGTAACATTCAGGGCCTCCTAATGACGATGGAACACTCAAATTGCGTCGAGATTCAATACATCGGCCTCCAGCGGAATTGTCTCCAAGGGATATTGCTGTCTCAAGCACCGTATGAACTTCTCCTGTGAGTAGATTTTTGAATCCGACGCATAAATGATAGTTAATTGTAACGTTTCAGGGCCTTCTAATGACGATGGGACACTCAAATTGCGTCGAGATTCAATACATCGTCCTCCAGCCGACCTTGTCTCCAACGGTCTATTGCTGCCTCGGGCACCTAATGGTCGTTCCCCTGTGAGTTTAGATTATCGAATCCGACGCAAAAATTGTAGTTAATTGTAACGTTTAGGGCCTCCTAATGACGATGGGACACTCAAATTGCGTCGAGATTCAATACATCGTCCTCCAGCCGACTTGTCTCCAAGGGGATATTGCTGTCTCGGGCACAATATGATCCTTCTCCTGTGAGTCTAGATTTTCGAATCCGACGCAAAAATGATAGTGAATTGTAACGTTCAGCGCCTCCTAATGACGATAGAAGACTCAAATTGCGTCGGGATTCAATACATCGTCCTCCAGCCGATTTGTCTCCAAAAGGATATTGCTGCCTCGGGCACCAAATGGTTCGTCTGCTGTGAGTCTAGATTTTCGAATCCGACGAGAAACTGATAGTTAATTGTAACATTCAGGGCCTCCTAATGACGACGGAACACTCAAATTGCGTCGCGATCCAATACATCGTCCAAAGCCGACTTGTCTCCAAGGGTGTCTAATGCTGCCTCGGGAACTTTATGGTCGTTCTTTTGTAAGTTCAGATTTACGAATCCGACGCCAAAATGATAGTTAATTGTAACGTTCAGGGCCGCCTAATGACGATGGAACTCTCAAATTGCGTCGAGATTCAATACATCGTCCTCCAGCCGACTTGTCTCCAAGGGTCTATTGCTGCCTCGGGCACCTTATGGTCGTTCTCCTGTGAGTCTAGATTTTCGTATCCGACGCAAAAATGATAGTTAATTGTAACGTTCAGGGCCTTCTAATGACGATGGAACACTCAAATTGCGTCGAGATTCAATACATCGGCCTCCAGCCGACTTGTCTCCAAGGGGATATCGCTGCCTCGGGCACCACATGGTCCTTCTCCTGTGAGTCTAGATTTTCGAATCCGACGCAAAAATGATAGTGAATTGTAACGTTCAGCACCTCAGAATGACGATAGAAGACTCAAATTGCGTCGGGTTCCAATACATCGTCCTCCAGCCGACTTGTCTCCAAGGGTCTATTGCTGCCTCGGGCACCTTATGGTCGTTCTCCTGTGAGTCTAGATTTTCGAATCCGACGCAAAAATGATAGTTAATTGTAACGTTCAAGGCCTTGTAATGACGATGGAACACTCAAATTGCGTCGAGATTCAATACATCGTCCTCCAGCCGACTTGTCTCCAAGGGTCTGTTGCTGCCTCGGGCACCGTATGGTCGTTCTCCTGTGAGTTTAGATTTTCGAATCCGACGCAAAAATGATAGTTAATTTTAACATTCAGGGCCTCCTAATGCCGATGGAACACTCAAATTGCGTCGAGATTCAATACATCGGTCTCCAGGCGACTTGTCTCCAAGGGTCTATTGCTGCCTCGGGCACCTAATGTCGTTCTCCTGTGAGTCTAGATTTTCGAATCCGACGCAAAAATGATAGTTAATTGTAACATTCAGGGCCTCCTAATGACGATAGAAGACTCAAATTGCGTCGGGATTCAATACATCGTCCTCCAGCCGATTTGTCTCCAAATGGATATTGCTGCCTCGGACACCAAATGGTTCGTCTGCTGTGAGTCTAGATTTTCGAATCCGACGAAAAACTGATAGTTAATTGTAACATTCAGGGCCTCCTAATGACGATGGAACATTCAAATTGCGTCGCGATCCAATACATCGTCCACCAGCCGACTTGTCTCCAAGGGTGTCTAATGCTGCCTCGGCCACTTTATGGTCGTTCTTTTGTAAGTCTAGATTTACGAATCCGACGCCAAAATGATAGTTAATTGTAACGTTCAGGGCCGCCTAATGACGATGGAACTCTCAAATTGCGTCGAGATTCAATACATCGTCCTCCAGCCGACTTGTCTCCAAGGGTCTGTTGCTGCCTCGGGCACCGTATGGTCGTTCTCCTGTGAGTTTAGATTTTCGAATCCGACGCAAAAATGATAGTTAATTTTAACATTCAGGGCCTCCTAATGCCGATGGAACACTCAAATTGCGTCGAGATTCAATACATCGGTCTCCAGGCGACTTGTCTCCAAGGGTCTATTGCTGCCTCGGGCACCTAATGTCGTTCTCCTGTGAGTCTAGATTTTCGAATCCGACGCAAAAATGATAGTTAATTGTAACATTCAGGGCCTCCTAATGACGATAGAAGACTCAAATTGCGTCGGGATTCAATACATCGTCCTCCAGCCGATTTGTCTCCAAATGGATATTGCTGCCTCGGACACCAAATGGTTCGTCTCCTGTGAGTCTAGATTTTCGAATCCGACGAAAAACTGATAGTTAATTGTAACATTCAGGGCCTCCTAATGACGATGGAACACTCAAATTGCGTCGCGATCCAATACATCGTCCACCAGCCGACTTGTCTCCAAGGGTGTCTAATGCTGCCTCGGGCACTTTATGGTCGTTCTTTTGTAAGTCTAGATTTACGAATCCGACGCCAAAATGATAGTTAATTGTAACGTTCAGGGCCGCCTAATGACGATGGAACTCTCAAATTGCGTCGAGATTCAATACATCGTCCTCCAGCCGACTTGTCTCCAAGGGTCTATTGCTGCCTCGGGCACCTTATGGTCGTTCTCCTGTGAGTCTAGATTTTCGTATCCGACGCAAAAATGATAGTTAATTGTAACGTTCAGGGCCTTCTAATGACGATGGAACACTCAAATTGCGTCGAGATTCAATACATCGGCCTCCAGTCGACTTGTCTCCAAGGGGATATCGCTGCCTCGGGCACCACATGGTCCTTCTCCTGTGAGTCTAGATTTTCGAATCCGACGCAAAAATGATAGTGAATTGTAACGTTCAGCACCTCCTAATGACGATAGAAGACTCAAATTGCGTCGAGATTCAATACATCGTCCTCCAGCCGACTTGTCTCCAAGGGTCTATTGCTGCCTCGGGCACCTTATGGACGTTCTCTTGTAAGTATAGATTTTCGAACCCGACGCAAAAATGGTAGTTAATTGTAACGTTCAGGGCCTCCTAATGCCGATGGAACACTCAAATTGCGTCGAGATTCAATACATCGGCCTCCAGCGGAATTGTCTCCAGGGGGATATTGCTGTCTCGAGCACCGTATGAACTTCTCCTGTGAGTAGATTTTTGAATCCGACGCATAAATGATAGTTAATTGCAACGTTCAGGGCCTTCTAATGACGATGGGACACTCAAATTGCGTCGAGATTTAATACATCGGCCTCCAGCCGACTTGTCTCCAACGGTCTATTGCTGCCTCGGGCACCTAATGGTCGTTCTCCTGTGAGTTTAAATTATCGAATCCGACGCAAAAATGATAGTTAATTATAACGTTCAGGGCCTCCTAATGCCGATGGAATACTCAAATTGCGTCGAGATTCAATACATCGGCCTCCAGCCGACTTGTCTCCAAGGGTCTATTGCTGCCTCGGGCACCTTATGGTCATTGTCCTGTGAGTCTAGATTTTCGAATCCGACGCAAAAATGATAGTTAATTGTAACGTTCAGGGCCTTGTAATGACGATGGAACACTCAAATTGCGTCGAGATTCAATACATCGTCCTCCAGCCGACTTGTCTCCAAGGGTCTGTTGCTGCCTCGGGCACCGCATGGTCGTTCTCCTGTGAGTTTAGATTATCGAATCCGACGCAAAAATGATCATTAATTTTAACGTTCAGGGCCTCCTAATGCCGTTGGAACACTCAAATTGCGTCGAGATTCAATACATCGGCCTCCAGCCGACTTGTCTCCAAGGGTCTATTGCTGCCTCGGGCACCTTATGGTCGTTCTCCTGTGAGTCTAGATTTTCGAATCCGACGCAAAAATGATAGTTAATTGTAACGTTCAGGGCCTTGTAGTGACGATGGAACACTCAAATTGCGTCGAGATTCAATACATCGTCCTCCAGCCGACTTGTCTCCAAGGGTCTGTTGCTGCCTCGGGCACCGTATGGTCGTTCTCCTGTGAGTTTAGATTATCGAATCCGACGCAAAAATGATAGTTAATTTTAACGTTCAGGGCCTCCTAATGACGATGGAACACTCATTTTGCGTCGCGATCCAATACATCGTCCTCCAACCGACTTGTCTCCAAGGGTCAATAGCTGCCTCGGGCACCGTATGTTCGTTCCCCTGTGAGTTTAGATTATCGAATCCGACGCAAAAATGATAGTTAATTGTAACGTTTAGGGCCTCCTAATGACGATGGGACACTCAAATTGCGTCGAGATTCAATACATCGTCCTCCAGCCGACTTGTCTCCAAGGGGATATTGCTGTCTCGGGCACAATATGATCCTTCTCGTGTGAGTCTAGATTTTCGAATCCGACGCAAAAATGATAGTGAATTGTAACGTTCAGCGCCTCCTAATGACGATAGAAGACTCAAATTGCGTCGGGATTCAATACATCGTCCTCCAGCCGATTTGTCTCCAAATGGATATTGCTGCCTCGGGCGCCAAATGGTTCGTCTGCTGTGAGTCTAGATTTTCGAATCCGACGAAAAACTGATAGTTAATTGTAACATTCAGGGCCTCCTAATGACGATGGAACACTCAAATTGCGTCGCGATCCAATACATCGTCCACCAGCCGACTTGTCTCCAAGGGTGTCTAATGCTGCCTCGGGCACTTTATGGTCGTTCTTTTGTAAGTCTAGATTTACGAATCCGACGCCAAAATGATAGTTAATTGTAACGTTCAGGGCCGCCTAATGACGATGGAACTCTCAAATTGCGTCGAGATTCAATACATCGTCCTCCAGCCGACTTGTCTCCAAGGGTCTATTGCTGCCTCGGGCACCTTATGGTCGTTCTCCTGTGAGTCTAGATTTTCGTATCCGACGCAAAAATGATAGTTAATTGTAACGTTCAGGGCCTTCTAATGACGATGGAACACTCAAATTGCGTCGAGATTCAATACATCGGCCTCCAGCCGACTTGTCTCCAAGGGGATATCGCTGCCTCGGGCACGACATGGTCCATCTCCTGTGAGTCTAGATTTTCGAATCCGACGCAAAAATGATAGTGAATTGTAAAGTTCAGCACCTCCTAATGACGATAGAAGACTCAAATTGCGTCGGGTTCCAATACATCGTTCTCCAGCCGACTTGTCTCCAAGGGTCTATTGCTGCCTCGGGCATCTTATGGTCGTTCTCCTGTGAATCTAGATTTTCGAATCCGACGCAAAAATGATAGTTAATTGTAACGTTCAAGGCCTTGTAATGACGATGGAACACTCAAATTGCGTCGAGATTCAATACATCGTCCTCCAGCCGACTTGTCTCCAAGGGTCTGTTGCTGCCTCGGGCACCGTATGGTCGTTCTCCTGTGAGTTTAGATTATCGAATCCGACGCAAAAATGATAGTTAATTTTAACATTCAGGGCCTCCTAATGCCGATGGAACACTCAAATTGAGTCGAGATTCAATACATCGGCCTCCAGCCGACTTGTCTCCAAGGGTCTATTGCTGCCTCGGGCACCTTATGTCGTTCTCCTGTGAGTCTAGATTTTCGAATCCGACGCAAAAATGATAGTTAATTGTAACATTCAGGGCCTCCTAATGACGATAGAAGGCTCAAATTGCGTCGGGATTCAATACATCGTCCTCCAGCCGATTTGTCTCCAAATGGATATTGCTGCCTCGGGCACCAAATGGTTCGTCTGCTGTGAGTCTAGATTTTCGAATCCGACGAAAAACTGATAGTTAATTGTAACATTCAGGGCCTCCTAATGACGATGGAACACTCAAATAGCGTCGCGATCCAATACATCGTCCACCAGCCGACTTGTCTCCAAGGGTGTCTAATGCTGCCTCGGCCACTTTATGGTCGTTCTTTTGTAAGTCTAGATTTACGAATCCGACGCCAAAATGATAGTTAATTGTAACGTTCAGGGCCGCCTAATGACGATGGAACTCTCAAATTGCGTCGAGATTCAATACATCGTCCTCCAGCCGACTTGTCTCCAAGGGTCTATTGCTGCCTCGGGCACCTTATGGTCGTTCTCCTGTGAGTCTAGATTTTCGTATCCGACGCAAAAATGATAGTTAATTGTAACGTTCAGGGCCTTCTAATGACGATGGAAGACTCAAATTGCGTCGAGATTCAATACATCGGCCTCCAGCCGACTTGTCTCCAAGGGGATATCGCTGCCTGGGGCACCACATGGTCCTTCTCCTGTGAGTCTAGATTTTCGAATCCGACGCAATAATGATAGTGAATTGTAACGTTCAGCACCTCCTAATGACGATAGAAGACTCAAATTGCGTCGGGTTCCAATACATCGTCCTCCAGCCGACTTGTCTCCAAGGGTCTATTGCTGCCTCGGGCACCTTATGGTCGTTCTCCTGTGAGTCTAGATTTTCGAATCCGACACAAAAATGATAGTTAATTGTAACGTTCAAGGCCTTGTAATGACGATGGAACACTCAAATTGCGTCGAGATTCAATACATCGTCCTCCAGCCGACTTGTCTCCAAGGGTCTGTTGCTGCCTCGGGCACCGTATGGTCGTTCTCCTGTGAGTTTAGATTATCGAATCCGACGCAAAAATGATAGTTAATTTTAACGTTCAGGGCCTCCTAATGCCGATGGAACACTCAAATTGCGTCGAGATTCAATACATCGTCCTCCAGCCGACTTGTCTCCAAGGATCTAATGCTGCCTCGGGCACTTTATGGTCGTTCTCTTGTAAGTCTAGATTTTCGAATCCGACGCAAAAATGATAGTTAATTGTAACGTTCAGAGCCGCCTAATGACGAAGGAACTCTCAAATTGCGTTGAGATTCAATACATCGTCCTCCAGCCGACTTGTCTCCAAGGGTCTATTGCTGCCTCGGGCACCTTATGGACGTTCTCTTGTAAGTATAGATTTTCGAACCCGACGCAAAAATGATAGTTAATTGTAACATTAAGGGCCTCCTAATGACGATGGAACACTCATTTTGCGTCGCGATCCAATACATCGTCCTCCAACCGACTTGTCTCCAAGGGTCAATAGCTGCCTCGGGCACCGTATGGTCGTTCCCCTGTGAGTTTAGATTATCGAATCCGACGCAAAAATGATAGTTAATTGTAACGTTTAGGGCCTCCTAATGACGATGGGACACTCAAATTGCGTCGAGATTCAATACATCGTCCTCCAGCCGACTTGTCTCCAAGGGGATATTGCTGTCTCGGGCACAATATGATCCTTCTCGTGTGAGTCTAGATTTTCGAATCCGACGCAAAAATGATAGTGAATTGTAACGTTCAGCGCCTCCTAATGACGATAGAAGACTCAAATTGCGTCGGGATTCAATACATCGTCCTCCAGCCGATTTGTCTCCAAATGGATATTGCTGCCTCGGGCACTAAATGGTTCGTCTGCTGTGAGTCTAGATTTTCGAATCCGACGAAAAACTGATAGTTAATTGTAACATTCAGGGCCTCGTAATGACGATGGAACACTCAAATTGCGTCGCGATCCAATACATCGACCACCAGCCGACTTGTCTCCAAGGGTGTCTAATGCTGCCTCGGGCACTTTATGGTCGTTCTTTTGTAAGTCTAGATTTACGAATCCGACGCCAAAATGATAGTTAATTGTAACGTTCAGGGCCGCCTAATGACGATGGAACTCTCAAATTGCGTCGAGATTCAATACATCGTCCTCCAGCCGACTTGTCTCCAAGGGTCTATTGCTGCCTCGGGCACCTTATGGTCGTTCTCCTGTGAGTCTAGATTTTCGTATCCGACGCAAAAATGATAGTTAATTGTAACGTTCAGGGCCTTCTAATGACGATGGAACACTCAAATTGCGTCGAGATTCAATACATCGGCCTCCAGCCGACTTGTCTCCAAGGGGATATCGCTGCCTCGGGCACGACATGGTCCATCTCCTGTGAGTCTAGATTTTCGAATCCGACGCAAAAATGATAGTGAATTGTAACGTTCAGCACCTCCTAATGACGATAGAAGACTCAAATTGCGTCGGGTTCCAATACATCGTTCTCCAGCCGACTTGTCTCCAAGGGTCTATTGCTGCCTCGGGCAACTTATGGTCGTTCTCCTGTGAGTCTAGATTTTCGAATCCGACGCAAAAATGATAGTTAATTGTAACGTTCAAGGCCTTGTAATGACGATGGAACACTCAAATTGCGTCGAGATTCAATACATCGTCCTCCAGCCGACTTGTCTCCAAGGGTCTGTTGCTGCCTCGGGCACCGTATGGTCGTTCTCCTGTGAGTTTAGATTATCGAATCCGACGCAAAAATGATAGTTAATTTTAACATTCAGGGCCTCCTAATGCCGATGGAACACTCAAATTGCGTCGAGATTCAATACATCGGCCTCCAGCCGACTTGTCTCCAAGGGTTTATTGCTGCCTCGGGCACCTTATGTCGTTCTCCTGTGAGTCTAGATTTTCGAATCCGACGCAAAAATGATAGTTAATTGTAACATTCAGGACCTCCTAATGACGATAGAAGACTCAAATTGCGTCGGGATTCAATACATCGTCCTCCAGCCGACTTGTCTCCAAGGGTCTATTGCTGCCTCGGGCACCTTATGGTCGTTCTCCTGTGAGTCTAGATTTTCGAATCCGACACAAAAATGATAGTTAATTGTAACGTTCAAGGCCTTGTAATGACGATGGAACACTCAAATTGCGTCGAGATTCAATACATCGTCCTCCAGCCGACTTGTCTCCAAGGGTCTGTTGCTGCCTCGGGCACCGTATGGTCGTTCTCCTGTGAGTTTAGATTATCGAATCCGACGCAAAAATGATAGTTAATTTTAACGTTCAGGGCCTCCTAATGCCGATGGAACACTCAAATTGCGTCGAGATTCAATACATCGTCCTCCAGCCGACTTGTCTCCAAGGATCTAATGCTGCCTCGGGCACTTTATGGTCGTTCTCCTGTAAGTCTAGATTTTCGAATCCGACGCAAAAATGATAGTTAATTGTAACGTTCAGAGCCGCCTAATGACGATGGAACTCTCAAATTGCGTCGAGATTCAATACATCGTCCTCCAGCCGACTTGTCTCCAAGGGTCTATTGCTGCCTCGGGCACCTTATCGACGTTCTCTTGTAAGTATAGATTTTCGAACCCGACGCAAAAATGATAGTTAATTGTAACGTTCAGGGCCTCCTAATGCCGATGGAACACTCAAATTGCGTCGAGATTCAATACATCGGCCTCCCGCCGACTTGTCTCCAAGGGTCTGTTGCTGCCTCGGGCACCTTATGGTCGCTCTCCTGTGAGTTTAGATTATCGAATCCGACGCAAAGATGATAGTTAATTGTAACGTTTAGGGCCTTGTAATGACCATGGGACACTCAAATTGCTTCGAGATTCAATACATCGTCCTCCAGCCGACTTGTCTCCAAGGGTCTAATGCTGCCTCGGGCACCTTATGGTCGTTCTCCTGTGAGTTTAGATTATCGAATCCGACGCAAAAATTATAGTTAATTGTAACGTTTAGGGCCTCCTAATGACGATGGAACACTCAAATTGCGTCGATATTCAATACATCGGCCTCCAGCCGACTTGTCTCCAAGGGTCTGTTGCTGCCTCGGGCGCCATATGATCCTTCTCCTGTGAGTCTAGATTTTCGAATCCGACGCAAAAATGATAGTGAATAGTAACGTTCAGCGCCTCCTGATGACGATAGAACTCTCAAATTGCGTCGAGATTCAATACATGGTCCTCCAGCCGACTTGTCTCCAATGGTCTAATGCTGCCTCGGGCACCTCATGGTCGTTCTCTTGTAAGTCTAGATTTTAGAATCCGACGCAAAAATGATAGTTAATTGTAACGTTCAGGGCCTTATAATGACGCTGGGACACTCAAATTGCGTCGAGATTCAATACATCGTCCTCCAGCCGACTTGTCTCCAAGGGGATATAGCTGTCTCGGGCACAATATGATCTTTCCCCTGTGAGCCTAGATTCTCGAATCCGACGCAAAAATGATAGTGAATTGTAACGTTCATTGCCTCCTAATGACGATAGAAGACTCAAATTGCGTCGAGATTCAATACATAGTCCTCCAGCCGATTTGTCTCCAAGAGGTATATTGCTGTCTCGAGCACCGTATGAACTTCTCCTGTGAGTAGATTTTCGAATCCGACGCGAAACTGATAGTTAATTGTAAGGTTCAGGGCCTTGTAATGACGATGGAACACTCAAATTGCGTCGAGATTCAATACATCTGCCTCCAGCCGACTTGTCTCCAAGGGTCTAATGCTGCCTCGGGCACCTTATGGTCGTTGTCCTGAGAGTCTAGATTTTCGAATCCGACGCAAAAATGATAGTTAATTGTAACGTTCAGGGCCTTGTAATGACGATGGAACACTAAAATTGCGTCGAGATTCAATACATCGTCCTCCAGCCGACTGCTCTCCATGGGTCTAATGCTGCCTCGGGCACCTTATGGTCGTTCTCTTGTAAGTCTAGATTTTAGAATCCGACGCAAAAATGATAGTTAATTATAACGTTCAGGGCCTTCTAATGACGATGGGACCCTCAAATCGCGTCGATATTCAATACATCGGCCTCCAGCCGACTTGTCTCCAACGGTCTATTGCTGCCTCGGGCACCTAATGGTCGTTCTCCTGTGAGTTTAGATTTTCGAATCCGACGAAAAACTGATAGTTAATAGTAACATTCAGGGCCTCCTAATGACGATGGAACACTCATTTTGCGTCGCGATCCAATACATCGTCCTCCAACCGACTTGTCTCCAAGGGTCAAGAGCTGCCTCGGGCACCGTATGGTCGTTCCCCTGGGAGTTTAGATTATCGAATCCGACGCAAAAATGTTAGTGAATTGTAACGTTCAGGGCCTTGTAATGACGATGGAACACTCAAATTGCGTCGAGATTCAATACATCGTCCTCCTGCCGACTTGTCTCCAAGGGGATATTGCTGTCTCGGGCACAATATGATCTTTCTCCTGTGAGTCTAGATTTTCGAATTCGACGCAAAAATGATAGTGAATTGTAACGTTCAGCGCCTCCTAATGACGATAGAAGACTCAAATTGCGTCGAGATTCAATACATCGTCCTCCAGCCGATTTGTCTCCAAGGGGTATATTGCTGTCTCGAGCACCGTATGAACTTCTCCTGTGAGTAGATTTTCGAATCCGACGCGAAACTGATAGTTAATTGTAAGGTTCAGGGCCTTGTAATGACGATGGAACACTCATTTTGCGTCGCGATCCAATACATCGGCCACCAGCCGACTTGTCTCCAAGGGTCTATTGCTGCCTCGGGCACCTTATGGTCGATCTCCTGTGAGTCTAGATTTTCGAATCCGACGCAAAAATGATAGTTAATTGTAACGTTCAGGGCTTTGTAATGACGATGGAACACTCAAATTGCGTCGAGATTCAATACATCGGCCTCCAGCCGACTTGTCTCCAAGGGTCTATTGCTGCCTCGGGCACCTTATGGTCGTTCTCCTGTGAGTTTAGATTATTGAATCCGACGCAAAAATGATAGTTAATTATAACGTTCAGGGCCTCCTAATGCCGATGGAACACTCAAATTGCGTCGAGATTCAATACATCGTCCTCCAGCCGATTTGTCTCCAAGGGGTATACTGCTGTCTCGAGCACCGTATGAACTTCTCCTGTGAGTAGATTTTCGAATCCGACGCGAAACTGATAGTTAATTGTAAGGTTCAGGGCCTTGTAATGACGATGGAACACTCATTTTGCGTCGCCATCCAATACATCGTCCTCCAACCGACTTGTCTCCAAGGGTCAATAGCTGCCTCGGGCACCGTATGGTCGTTCCCCTGTGAGTTTAGATTATCGAATCCGACGCAAAAATGATAGTTAATTGTAACGTTTAGGGCCTCCTAATGACGATGGGACACTCAAATTGCGTCGAGATTCAATACATCGTCCTCCTGCCAACTTGTCTCCAAGGGGATATTGCTGTCTCGGGCACAATATGATCCTTCTCCTGTGTGTCTAGATTTTCGAATCCGACGCAAAAATGATAGTGAATTGTAACGTTCAGCGCCTCCTAATGACGATAGAAGACTCAAATTGCGTCGGGATTCAATACATCGTCCTCCAGCCGATTTGTCTCCAAGGGGAAATTGCTGCCTCGGGCACCAAATGGTTCGCCTGCTGTGAGTCTAGATTTTCGAATCCGACGAAAAACTGATAGTCAATGGTAACGTTCAGGGCCGCCAAATGACGATGGAACTCTCAAATTGCGTCGAGATTCAATACATCGTCCTCCAGTCGACTTGTCTCCAAGGGTCTATTGCTGCGTCGGGCACCTTATGGTCGTTCTCCTGTGAGCCTAGATTTTCGAATCCCACGCAAAAATGATAGTTAATAGTAACGTTCAGGGCCTTGTAATGACGATGGAACACTCAAATTGCGTCGAGATTCAATACATCGGCCTCCAGCCGACTTGTCTCCAAGGGTCTATTGCTGCCTCGGGCACCTTATGGTCGTTCTCCTGTGAGTTTAGATTATCGAATCCGACGCAAAAATGATAGTTAATTATAACGTTCAGGGCCTCCTAATGCCGATGGAACACTCAAATTGCGTCGAGATTCAATACATCGGCCTCCAGCCGACTTGTCTCCAGGGGTCTATTGCTGCCTCGGGCACCTTCTGGTCGTTGTCCTGTGAGTCTAGATTTTCGAATCCGACGCAAAAATGATAGTTAATTTTAACGTTCAGGGCCTTGTAATGACGATGGAACACTCAAATTGGGTCGAGATTTAATACATCGGCCTCCCGCCGACTTGTCTCCAAGGGTCTGTTGCTGCCTCGGGCACCTTATGGTCGTTCTCCTGTGAGTTTAGATTATCGAATCCGACGCAAAAATGATAGTTGTAACGTTCATGGCCTCCTAATGCCGATGGAACTCTCAAATTGCGTCGAGATTCAATACATCGGCCTCCAGCGGAATTGTCTCCAAGGGGATATTGCTGTCTCGAGCACCGTATGAACTTCTCCTGTGAGTAGATTTTTGAATCCGACGCATAAATGATAGTTAATTGTAACGTTCAGGGCCTTCTAATGACGATGGGACACTCAAATTGCGTCGAGATTCAATACATCGGCCTCCAGCCGACTTGTCTCCAACGGTCTATTGCTGCCTCGGGCACCTAATGGACGTTCTCCTGTGAGTTTAGATTTTCGAATCCGACGAAAAACTGATAGTTAATTGTAACATTCAGGGTCTCCTAATGACGATGGAACACTCATTTTGCGTCGCGATCCAATACATCGTCCTCCAACCGACTTGTCTCCAAGGGTCATTAGCTGCCTCGGGCACCGTATGGTCGTTCCCCTGTGAGTTTAGATTATCGAATCCGACGCAAAAATGATAGTTAATTGTAACGTTTAGGGCCTCCTAATGACGATGGGACACTCAAATTGCGTCGAGATTCAATACATCTTCCTCCAGCCGACTTGTCTCCAAGGGGATATTGCTGTCTCGGGCACAATATGATCCTTCTCCTGTGAGTCTAGATTTTCGAATCCGACGCAAAAATGATAGTGAATTGTAACGTTCAGCACCTCTTAATGACGATAGAAGACTCAAATTGCGTCGGGTTCCAATACATCGTCCTCCAGCCGACTTGTCTCCAAGGGTCTGTTGCTGCCTCGGGCACCGTATGGTCGTTCTCCTGTGAGTTTAGATTATCGAATCCGACGCAAAAATGATAGTTAATTTTAACGTTCAGGGCCTCCTGATGCCGATGGAACACTCAAATTGCGTCGAGATTCAATACATCGGCCTCCAGCCGACTTGTCTCCAAGGGTCTATTGCTGCCTCGGGCACATTATGTCGTTCTCCTGTGAGTCTAGATTTTCGAATCCGACGCCAAAATGATAGTTAATTGTAACATTCAGGGCCTCCTAATGACGATAGAAGACTCAAATTGCGTCGGGATTCAATACATCGTCCTCCAGCCGATTTGTCTCCAAATGGATATTGCTGCCTCGGGCACCAAATGGTTCGTCTGCTGTGAGTCTAGATTTTCGAATCCGACGAAAAACTGATAGTTAATTGTATCATTCAGGGCCTCCTAATGACGATGGAACACTCAAATTGCGTCGCGATCCAATACATCGTCCACCAGCTGACTTGTCTCCAAGGGTGTCTAATGCAGCCTCGGGCACTTTATTCTCGTTTTTTTGTAAGTCTAGATTTACGAATCCGACGCCAAAATGATAGTTAATTGTAACGTTCAGGGCCTTCTAATGACGATGGAACACTCAAATTGCGTCGAGATTCAATACATCGGCCTCCAGCCGACTTGTCTCCAAGGGGATATCGCTGCCTCGGGCACCACATGGTCCTTCTCCTGTGAGTCTAGATTTTCGAATCCGACGCAAAAATGATAGTGAATTGTAACGTTCAGCACCTCCTAATGACGATAGAAGACTCAAATTGCGTCGGGTTCCAATACATCGTCCTCCAGCCGACTTGTCTCCAAGGGTCTATTGCTGCCTCGGGCACCTTATGGTCGTTCTCCTGTGAGTCTAGATTTTCGAATCCGACGCAAAAATGATAGTTAATTGTAACGTTCAAGGCCTTGTAATGACGATGGAACACTCAAATTGCGTCGAGATTAAATACATCGTCCTCCAGCCGACTTGTCTCTAAGGGTCTGTTGCTGCCTCGGGCACCGTATGGTCGTTCTCCTGTGAGTTTAGATTATCGAATCCGACGCAAAAATGATAGTTAATTTTAACGTTCAGGGCCTCCCAATGCCGATGGATCACTCAAATTGCGTCGAGATTCAATACATCGTCCCCAGCCGACTTGTCTCCAAGGATCTAATGCTGCCTCGGGCACTTTATGGTCGTTCTCTTGTAAGTCTACATATTCGAATCCGACGAAAAATGATAGTTAATTGTAACGTTCAGGGCCGCCTAATGACGATGGAACTCTCAAATTGCGTCGAGATTCAATACATCGTCCTCCAGCCGACTTGTCTCCAAGGGTCTATTGCTGCCTCGGGCACCTTATGGACGTTCTCTTGTAAGTATAGATTTTCGAACCCGACGCAAAAATGATATTTAATTGTAACGTTCAGGGCCTCCTAATGCCGATGGAACACTCAAATGGCGTCGAGATTCAATACATCGGCCTCCAGCCGACTTGTCTCCAAGGGTCTATTGCTGCCTCGGGCACCTTATGGTCGTTCTCCTGTGAGTCTAGATTTTCGTATCCGACGCAAAAATGATAGTTAATTGTAACGTTCAGGGCCTTCTAATGACGATGGAACACTCAAATTGCGTCGAGATTCAATACATCGGCCTCCAGCCGACTTGTCTCCAAGGGGATATCGCTGCCTCGGGCACCACATGGTCCTTCTCCTGTGAGTCTAGATTTTCGAATCCGACGCAAAAATGATAGTGAATTGTAACGTTCAGCACCTCCTAATGACGATAGAAGACTCAAATTGCGTCGGGTTCCAATACATCGTCCTCCAGCCGACTTGTCTCCAAGGGTCTGTTGCTGCCTCGGGCACCTTATGGTCGTTCTCCTGTGAGTTTAGATTATCGAATCCGACGCAAAGATGATAGTTAATTGTAACGTTTAGGGCCTTGTAATGACCATGGGACACTCAAATTGCGTCGAGATTCAATACATCGTCCTCCAGCCGACTTGTCTCCAAGGGTCAAATGCTGCCTCGGGCACCTTATGGTCGTTCTCCTGTGAGATTACATTATCGAATCCGACGCAAAAATTATAGTTAATTGTAACGTTTAGGGCCTCCTAATGCCGATGGAACACTCAAATTGCGTCGAGATTCAATACATCGGCCTCCAGCCGACTTGTCTCCAAGGGTCTATTGCTGCCTCGGGCACCTTATGGTCGTTCTCCTGTGAGTCTAGATTTTCGAACCCGACGCAAAAATGATAGTTAATTGAACATTCAGGGCCTCATAATGACGATGGAACACTCAAATTGCGTCGCGATCCAATACATCGTCCTCCAGCCGACTTGTCTCCAAGGATCTAATGCTGCGTCGGGCACTTTATGGTCGTTCTCTTGTAAGTCTAGATTTTCGAATCCGACGCAAAAATGATAGTTAATTGTAACGTTCAGGGCCGCCAAATGACGATGGAACTCTCAAATTGCGTCGAGATTCAATACATCGTCCTCCAGCCGACTTGTCTCCAAGGGTCTATTGCTGCCTCGGGCACCTTATGGTCGTCCTCTTGTAAGTCTAGATTTTCGAACCCGACGCAAAAATGATAGTTAATTGTAACGTTCAGGGCCTCCTAATGCCGATGGAACACTCAAATTGCGTCGAGATTCAATACATCGGCCTCCAGCCGACTTGTCTCCAGGGGTCTATTGCTGCCTCGGGCACCTTATGGTCGTTGTCCTGTGAGTCTAGATTTTCGAATCCGACGCAAAAATGATAGTTAATTGTAACGTTCAGGGCCTTGTAATGACGATGGAACACTCAAATTGGGTCGAGATTCAATACATCGGCCTCCCGCCGACTTGTCTCCAAGGGTCTGTTGCTGCCTCGGGCACCTTATGGTCGTTCTCCTGTGAGTTTAGATTATCGAATCCGACGCAAAAATGATAGTTAATTGTAACGTTCATGGCCTCCTAATGCCGATGGAACTCTCAAATTGCGTCGAGATTCAATACATCGGCCTCCAGCGGAATTGTCTCCAAGCGGATATTGCTGTCTCGAGCACCGTATGAACTTCTCCTGTGAGTAGATTTTCGAATCCGACGCATAAATGATAGTTAATTGTAACGTTCAGGGCCTTCTAATGACGATGGGACACTCAAATTGCGTCGAGATTCAATACATCGGCCTCCAGCCGACTTGTCTCCAACGGTCTATTGCTGCCTCGGGCACCTAATGGTCGTTCTCCTGTGAGTTTAGATTATCGAATCCGACGCAAGAGACAAGTCGGCTGGAGGACGAGGTATTGGATCGCGACGCAATTTGAGTCTTCTATCGTCATTAGGAGGCGCTGAACGTTACAATTCACTATCATTTTTGCGTCGGATTCGAAAATCTAGACTCACAGGAGAAGGACCATGTGGTGCCCGAGGTAGCGATATCCCCTTGGAGACAAGTCGGCTGGAGGCCGATGTATTGAATCTCGACGCAATTTGAGTGTTCCATCGTCATTAGAAGGCCCTGAACGTTACAATTAACTATCATTTTTGCGTCGGATACGAAAATCTAGACTCACAGGATAAGGACCATAAGGTGCCCGAAGCAGCAATTGACCCTTGGAGACAAGTCGGCTGGAGGACGATGTATTGAATCTCGACGCAATTTGAGAGTTCCATCGTCATTAGGCGGCCCTGAACGTTACAATTAACTATCATTTTGGCGTCGGATTCGTAAATCTAGACTTACAAGAGAACGACCATAAAGTGCCCGAGGCAGCATTAGACCATTGGAGACAAGTCGGCTGGAGGACGATGTATTGGATCGCGACGCAATTTGAGTGTTCCATCGTCATTAGGAGGCCCTGAATGTTACAATTAACTATCAGTTTTTCGTCGGATTCGAAAATCTAGACTCACAGCAGACGAACCATTTGGTGCCCGAGGCAGCAAAATCCCCTTGGAGACAAATCGCCTGGAGGACGATGTATTGAATCCCGACGCAATTTGAGTCTTCTATCGTCATTAGGAGGCGCTGAACGTTACAATTCACTATCATTTTTGCGTCGGATTCGAAAATCTAGACTCACAGGAGAAGGATCATATTGTGCCCGAGACAGCAATATCCCCTTGGAGACAAGTCGGCTGGAGGACGATGTATTGAATCTCGACGCAATTTGAGTGTCCCATCGTCATTAGGAGGCCCTAAACGTTACAATTAACTATCATTTTTGCGTCGGATTCGATAATCTAAACTCACAGGGGAACGACCATATGGTGCCCGAGGCAGCTATTGACCCTTGGAGACAAGTCGGTTGGAGTACGATGTATTGGATCGCGACGCAAAATGAGTGTTCCATCGTCATTAGGAGGCCCTGAATGTTACAATTAACTATCAGTTTTTCGTCGGATTCGAAAATCTAAACTCACAGGAGAACGACCATTAGGTGCCCGAGGCAGCAATAGACCTTTGGAGACAAGTCGGCTGGAGGCCGATGTATTGAATCTCGACGCAATTTGAGTGTTCCATCGTCATTACAAGGCCCTGAACCTTACAATTAACTATCAGTTTCGCGTCGCATTCAAAAATCTACTCACATGAGAAGTTCATACGGTGCTCGAGACAGCAATATACCCCTTGGTGACAAATCGGCTGGAGGACGATGTATTGAATCTCGACGCAATTTGAGTCTTCTATCGTCATTAGGAGGCGCTGAACGTTACAATTCACTATCATTTTTGCGTCGGATTCGAAATTCTAGACTCACAGGAGAAAGATCATATTGTGCCCGAGACAGCAATATCCCCTTGGAGACAAGTCGGCTGGAGGACGATGTATTGAATCTCGACGCAATTTGAGTGTCCCATCGTCATTTGGGGGCCCTAAACGTTACAATTAACTATCATTTTTGCGTCGGATTCGATAATCTGAACTCACAGGGGAACGACCATACGGTGCCCGAGGCTGCTCTTGACCCTTGGAGACAAGTCGGTTGGAGGACGATGTCTTGGATCGCGACGCAAAATGAGTGTTCCATCGTCATTAGGAGGCCCTGAATGTTACAATTAACTATCAGTTTTTCGTCGGATTCGAAAATCTAAACTCACTGGAGAACGACCATTAGGTGCCCGAGGCAGCAATAGACCTTTGGAGACAAGTCGGCTGGAGGCCGATGTATTGAATCTCGACGCAATTTGAGTGTTCCATCGTCATTACAAGGCCCTGAACCTTACAATTAACTATCAGTTTCGCGTCGCATTCGAAAATCTACTCACAGGAGAAGTTCATACGGTGCTCGAGACAGCAATATCCCTTTGGAGACAATTCCGCTGGATGCCGATGTATTGAATCTCGACGCAATTTGAGAGTTCCATCGGCATTAGGAGGCCATGAACGTTACAATTAACTATCATTTTTGCGTCGGATTCGATAATCTAAACTCACAGGAGAACAACCATAAGGTGCCCGAGGCAGCATTAGACCCTTGGAGACAAGTCGGCTGGAGGACGATGTATTGAATCTCGACGCAATTTGAGTGTCCCATCGTCATTACAAGGCCCAAAACGTTACAATTAACTATCATTTTTGCGTCGGATTCGATAATCTAAACTCACAGGAGAACGACCATAAGGTGGCCGAGGCAGCAACAGACCCTTGGCGACAAGTCGGCGGGAGGCCGATGTATCGAATCTTGACGCAATTTGAGTGTTCCATCGTCATTACAAGGCCCTGAACGTTACAATTAACTATCATTTTTGCGTCGGATTCGAAAATCTAGACTCACAGGACAACGACCATAAGGTGCCCGAGGCAGCAATAGACCCTTGGAGACAAATCGGCTGGATGACGATGTATTGGATCGCGTCGCAAAATGAGTGTTCCATCGTCATTAGGAGGCCCTGAATGTTACAATTAACTATCAGTTTTTCGTCGGATTCGAAAATCTAAACTCACTGGAGAACGACCATTAGGTGCCCGAGGCAGCAATAGACCGTTGGAGACAAGTCGGCTGGAGGCCGATGTATTGAATCTTGACGCAATTTGAGTGTCCCATCGTCATTAGGAGGCCCTGAACGTTACAATTAACTATCATTTATGCGTCGGATTCGAAAATCTACTCACAGGAGAAGTTCATACGGTGCTCGAGACAGCAATATCCCTTTGGAGACAATTCCACTGGATGCCGATGTATTGAATCTCGACGCAATTTGAGAGTTCCATCGGCATTAGGAGGCCATGAACGTTACAATTAACTATCATTTTTGCGTCGGATTCTAAAATCTAGACTTACAAGAGAACGACCATAAGGTGCCCGAGGCAGCATTAGACCCTTGGAGACAAGTCGGCTGGAGGACGATGTATTGAATCTCGACGCAATTTGAGAGTTCTATCGTCATCAGGAGGCGCTGAACGTTAATATTCACTATCATTTTTGCGTCGGATTCGAAAATCTAGACTTACAGGAGAAGGATCATATGGTGCCCGAGGCAGCAACAGACCCTTGGAGACAAGTCGGCTGGAGGCCGATGTATAGAATCTCGACGCAATTTGAGTGTTCCATCGGCATTAGGAGGCCCTGAACGTTAAAATTAACTATCATTTTTGCGTCGGATTCGATAATCTAAACTCACAGGAGAACGACCATACGGTGCCCGAGGCAGCAACAGACCCTTGGAGACAAGTCGGCTGGAGGACGATGTATTGAATCTCGACGCAATTTGAGTGTTCCATCGTCATTACAAGGCCCTGAACGTTACAATTAACTATCATTTTTGCGTCGGATTCGAAAATCTAGACTCACAGGAGAACGACCATAAGGTGCCCGAGGCAGCAATGGACCCTTGGAGGCAAGTCGGCTGGAGGACGATGTATTGGATCGCGACGCAATTTGAGTCTTCTATCGTCATTAGGAGGCGCTGAACGTTACAATTCACTATCATTTTTGCGTCGGATTCGAAAATCTAGACTCACAGGAGAAGGACCATGTGGTGCCCGAGGCAGCGATATCCCCTTGGAGACAAGTCGGCTGGAGGACGATGTATTGAATCTCGACGCTATTTGAGAGTTCCATCGCCATTAGGCGGCCCTGAACGTTACAATTAACTATCATTTTGGCGTCGGATTCGTAAATCTAGACTTACAAGAGAACGACCATAAAGTGCCCGAGGCAGCTATTGACCCTCGGAGACAAGTCGGTTGGAGGACGATGTATTGGATTGCGACGCAAAATGAGTGTTCCATCGTCATTACAAGGCCCTGAACCTTACAATTAACTATCAGTTTCGCGTCGGATTCGAAAATCTACTCACAGGAGAAGTTCATACGGTGCTCCAGACAGCAATATCCCCTTGGAGACAATTCCGCTGGAGGGCGATGTATTGAATCTCGACGCAATTTGAGAGTTCCATCGGTATTAGGAGGCCATGAACGTTACTATTCACTATCATTTTTGCGTCGGATTCGAAAATCTAGACTTACAGGAGAAGGATCATATGGTGCCCGAGGCAGCAACAGACCCTTGGAGACAAGTCGGCTGGAGGCCGATGTATAGAATCTCGACGCAATTTGAGTGTTCCATCGGCATTAGGAGGCCCTGAACGTTAAAATTAACTATCATTTTTGCGTCGGATTCGATAATCTAAACTCACAGGAGAACGACCATACGGTGCCCGAGGCAGCAACAGACCCTTGGAGACAAGTCGGCTGGAGGACGATGTATTGAATCTCGACGCAATTTGAGTGTTCCATCGTCACTACAAGGCCCTGAACGTTACAATTAACTATCATTTTTGCGTCGGATTCGAAAATCTAGACTCACAGGAGAACGACCATAAGGTGCCCGAGGCAGCAATAGACCCTTGGAGACAAGTCGGCTGGAGGCCGATGTATTGAATCTCGACGCAATTTGAGTGTTCCAACGGCATTAGGAGGCCCTGAACGTTAAAATTAATGATCATTTTTGCGTCGGATTCGATAATCTAAACTCACAGGAGAACGACCATACGGTGCCCGAGGCAGCAATAGACCCTTGGAGACAAGTCGGCTGGAGGACGATGTATTGAATCTCGACGCAATTTGAGTGTTCCATCGTCATTACAAGGCCCTGAACGTTACAATTAACTATCATTTTTGCGTCGGATTCGAAAATCTAGACTCACAGGACAATGACCATAAGGTGCCCGAGGCAGCAATAGACCCTTGGAGACAAGTCGGCTGGAGGCCGATGTATTGAATCTCGACGCAATTTGAGTATTCCATCGGCATTAGGAGGCCCTGAACGTTATAATTAACTATCATTTTTGCGTCGGATTCGATAATTTAAACTCACAGGAGAACGACCATAAGGTGCCCGAGGCAGCAATAGACCCTTGGAGACAAGTCGGCTGGAGGCCGATGTATTGAATCTCGACGCAATTTGAGTGTTCCATCGTTATTACAAGGCCCTGAACGTTACAATTAACTATCATTTTTGCGTCGGATTCGAAAATCTAGACTCACAGGAGAACGACCATAAGGTGCCCGAGGCAGCAATAGACCCTTGGAGACAAGTCGGCTGGAGGCCGATGTATTGAATCTCGACGCAATTTGAGTGTTCCATCGTCATAGAAGGCCCTGAACGTTACAATTAACTATCAATTTTGCGTCGGATACAAAAATCTAGACTCACAGGAGAACGACCATAAGGTGCCCGAGGCAGCAATAGACCCTTGGAGACAAGTCGGCTGGAGGACGATGTATTGAATCTCGACGCAATTTGAGAGTTCCATCGTCATTAGAGGGCCCTGAACGTTACAATTAACTATCATTTTGGCGTCGGATTCGTAAATCTAGATTTACAAGAGAACGACCATAAAGTGCCCGAGGCAGCATTAGACCCTTGGAGACAAGTCGGCTGGAGGACGATGTATTGGATCGCGACGCAATTTGAGTGTTCCATCGTCATTAGGAGGCCCTGAATGTTACAATTAACTATCAGTTTTTCGTCGGATTCGAAAATCTAGACTCACAGCAGACGAACCATTTGGTGCCCGAGGCAGCAATATCCTCTTGGAGACAAATCGGCTGGAGGACGATGTATTGAATCCCGACGCAATGTGAGTCTTCTATCGTCATTAGGAGGCGCTGAACGTTACAATTCACTATCATTTTTGCGTCGGATTCGAAAATCTAGGCTCACAGGAGAAGGATCATATTGTGCCCGAGACAGCAATATCCCCTTGGAGACAAGTCGGCTGGAGGCCGATGTATTGAATCTCGACGCAATTTGAGTGTTCCATCGTCATAGAAGGCCCTGAACGTTACAATTAACTATCAATTTTGCGTCGGATACAAAAATCTAGACTCACAGGAGAACGACCATAAGGTGCCCGAGGCAGCAATAGACCCTTGGAGACAAGTCGGCTGGAGGACGATGTATTGAATCTCGACGCAATTTGAGTGTCCGATCGTCATTAGGAGGCCCTAAACGTTACAATTAACTATCATTTTTGCGTCGGATTCGATAATCTAAACTCACAGGGGAACGACCATACGGTGCCCGAGGCAGCTATTGACCCTTGGAGACAAGTCGGTTGGAGGACGATGTATTGGATCGCGACGCAAAATGAGTGTTCCATCGTCATTAGGAGGCCCTGAATGTTATAATTAACTATCATTTTTGCGTCGGATTCGATAATCTAAACTCACAGGAGAACGACCATAAGGTGCCCGAGGCAGCAATAGACCCTTGGAGACAAGTCGGCTGGAGGCCGATGTATTGAATCTGGACGCAATTTGAGTGTTCCATCGTCATTACAAGGCCCTGAACGTTACAATTAACTATCATTTTTGCGTCGGATACGAAAATCTAGACTCACAGGAGAACGACCATAAGGCGCCCAAAGCAGCAATAGACCCTTGGAGACAAGTCGGCTGGAGGCCGATGTATTGAATCTCGACGCAATTTGAGTGTTCCATCGGCATTAGGAGGCCCTGAACGTTACAATTAACTACCATTTTTGCGTCGGGTTCGAAAATGTAGACTCACAGGAGAACGACCATAAGGTGCCCGAGGCAGCAATAGACCCTTGGAGACAAGTCGGCTGGAGGACGATGTATTGAATCTCGACGCAATTTGAGTGTTCCATCGTCATTACAAGGCCCTGAACGTTACAATTAACTATCATTTTTGCGTCGGATTCGAAAATCTAGACTCACAGGAGAAGGACCATGTCGTGCCCGAGGCAGCGATATCCCCTTGGAGACAAGTCGGCTGGAGGACGATGTATTGGATCGCGACGCAATTTGAGGGTTCTATCGTCATTAGGAGGCGCTGAACGTTACAATTCACTATTATTTTTGCGTCGGATTCGAAAATCTAGACTCACAGGAGATGGACCATGTCGTGCCCGAGGCAGCGATATCCCCTTGGAGACACGTCGGCTGGAGGCCGATGTATTGAATCTCGACGCAATTTGAGTGTTCCATCGTCATTAGAAGGCCCTGAACGTTACAATTAACTATCATTTTTGCGTCGGATACGAAAATCTAGACTCACAGGAGAACGACCATAAGGTGCCCGAGGCAGCAATAGACCGTTGGAGACAAGTCGGCTGGAGGCCGATGTATTGAATCTCGACGCAATTTGAGTGTTCCATCGTCAATACAAGGCCCTGAACCTTACAATTAACTATCAGTTTCGCGTCGGATTCGAAAATCTACTCACAGGAGAAGTTCATACGCTGCTCGAGACAGCAATATACCCCTTGGAGACAAATCGGCTGGAGGACGATGTTTTGAATCTCGACGCAATTTGAGTCTTCTACCGTCATTAGGAGGCGCTGAACGTTACAATTCACTATCATTTTTGCGTCGGATTCGAAAATCTAGACTCACAGGAGAAAGATCATATTGTGCCCGAGACAGCAATATCCCCATGGAGACAAGTCGGCTGGAGGACGATGTATTGAATCTCGACGCAATTTGAGTGTTCCATCGTCATTAGAAGGCCCTGAACGTTACAATTAACTATGATTTTTGCGTCGGATTCGAAAGTCTAGACTCACAGGAGAACGACCATAAGGTGCCCGAGGCAGCAATAGACCCTTGGAGACAAGTCGACTGGAGGCGGATGTATTGAATCTCGACGCAATTTGAGTGTTCCATCAGCATTAGGAAGCCCTGAACGTTAAGATTAACTATCATTTTTGCGTCGGATTCGATAATCTAAACTCACAGGAGAACGACCACAAGGTGCCCGAGGCAGCATCAGACCCTTGGAGACAAGTCGGCTGGAGGCCGATGTATTGAATCTCGACGCAATTTGAGTGTTCCATCGGCATTAGGAGGCCCTGAACGTTACAATTAACTATCATTTTTGCGTCGGATTCGATAATCTAAACTCACAGGAGAACGACCATAAGGTGCCCGAGGCAGCAATAGACCCTTGGAGACAAGTCGGCTGGAGGCCGATGTATTGAATGTCGACGCAATTTGAGTGTTCCATCGTCATTAGAAGGCCCTGAACGTTACAATTAACTATCATTTTTGCGTCGGATTCGAAAATCTAGACTCACAGGAGAACGACCATAAGGTGCCCGAGGCAGCAATAGACCCTTGGTGACAAGTCGGCTGGAGGCCGATGTATTGAATCTCGACGCAATTTGAGTGTTCCATCGTCATTAGAGGGCCCTGAACAGTACAATTAACTATCATTTTTGCGTCGGATACGAAAATCTAGACTGACAGGAGAACGACCATAAGGTGGCCGAGGCAGCAATATCCCCTTGGAGACAAATCGGCTGGAGGACGATGTATTGAATCTCGACGCAATTTGAGTGTTCCATCGTCATTAGACGGCCCTGAACGTTACAATTAACTATGATTTTTGCGTCGGATTCGAAAATCTCGACTCACAGGAGAACGACCATAAGGTGCCCGAGGCAGCAATATCCCCTTGGAGACAAGTCGGCTTGAGGCCGATGTATTGAATCTCGACGCAACTTGAGTGTTCCATCGGCATTAGGAGGCGCTGAACGTTTCAATTCACTATCATTTTTGCGTCGGATTCGAAAATCTACTCACAGGAGATGTTCATACGGTGCTCGAGACAGCAATATACCCCTTGGAGACAAATCGGCTGGAGGACAATGTATTGAATCTCGACGCAATTTGAGTCTTCTATCGTCATTAGGAGGCGCTGAACGTTACAATTCACTATCATTTTTTCGTCGGATTCGAAAATCTAGACTCACAGGAGAAAGATCATATTGTGCCCGAGACATCAATATCCCCTAGGAGAAAAATCGGCTGGAGGACGATGTATTGAATCTCGACGCAATTTGAGTGTTCCATCGTCATTAGAAGGCCCTGAACGTTACAATTAACTATGATTTTTGCGTCGGATTCGAAAATCTAGGCTCACAGGAGAAGGATCATATTGTGCCCGAGACAGCAATATCCCCTTGGAGACAAGTCGGCTGGAGGACGATGTATTGAATCTCGACGCAATTTGAGTGTCCGATCGTCATTAGGAGGCCCTAAACGTTACAATTAGCTATCATTTTTGCGTCGGATTCGATAATCTAAACTCACAGGGGAACGACCATACGGTGCCCGAGGCAGCTATTGACCCTTGGAGACAAGTCGGTTGGAGGACGATGTATTGGATCGCGACGCAAAATGAGTGTTCGATCGTCATTAGGAGGCCCTGAAAGTTATAATTAACTATCATTTTTGCGTCGGGTTCGAAAATCTAGACTCACAGGAGAATGACCATGTGGTGCCCGAGGCAGCGATATCCCCTTGGAGACAAGTCGGCTGGAGGCCGATGTATTGAATCTCGACGCAATTTGAGTGTTCCATCGTCATAGAAGGCCCTGAACGTTACAATTAACTATCAATTTTGCGTCGGATACAAAAATCTAGACTCACAGGAGAACGACCATAAGGTGCCCGAGGCAGCAATAGACCCTTGGAGACAAGTCGGCTGGAGGACGATGTATTGAATCTCGACGCAATTTGAGAGTTCCATCGTCATTAGGCGGCCCTGAACGTTACAATTAACTATCATTTTGGCGTCGGATTCGTAAATCTAGATTTACAAGAGAACGACCATAAAGTGCCCGAGGCAGCATTAGACCCTTGGAGACAAGTCGGCTGGAGGACGATGTATTGGATCGCGTCGCAATTTGAGTGTTCCATCGTCATTAGGAGGCCCTGAATGTTACAATTAACTATCAGTTTTTCGTCGGATTCGAAAATCTAGACTCACAGCAGACGAACCATTTGGTGCCCGAGGCAGCAATATCCTCTTGGAGACAAATCGGCTGGAGGACGATGTATTGAATCCCGACGCAATGTGAATCTTCTATCGTCATTACGAGGCGCTGAACGTTACAATTCACTATCATTTTTGCGTCGGATTCGAAAATCTAGGCTCACAGGAGAAGGATCATATTGTGCCCGAGACAGCAATATCCCCTTGGAGACAAGTCGGCTGGAGGCCGATGTATTGAATCTCGACGCAATTTGAGTGTTCCATCGTCATAGAAGGCCCTGAACTTTACAATTAACTATCAATTTTGCGTCGGATACAAAAATCTAGACTCACAGGAGAACGACCATAAGGCGCCCGAGGCAGCAATAGACCCTTGGAGACAAGTCGGCTGGAGGACGATGTATTGAATCTCGACGCAATTTGAGTGTCCGATCGTCATTAGGAGGCCCTAAACGTTACAATTAACTATCATTTTTGCGTCGGATTCGATAATCTAAACTCACAGGGGAACGACCATACGGTGCCCGAGGCAGCTATTGACCCTTGGAGACAAGTCGGTTGGAGGACGATGTATTGGATCGCGACGCAAAATGAGTGTTCCATCGTCATTAGGAGGCCCTGAATGTTATAATTAACTATCATTTTTGCGTCGGATTCGATAATCTAAACTCACAGGAGAACGACCATAAGGTGCCCGAGGCAGCAATAGACCCTTGGAGACAAGTCGGCTGGAGGCCGATGTATTGAATCTGGACGCAATTTGAGTGTTCCATCGTCATTACAAGGCCCTGAACGTTACAATTAACTATCATTTTTGCGTCGGATACGAAAATCTAGACTCACAGAAGAACGACCATAAGGTGCCCAAAGCAGCAATAGACCCTTGGAGACAAGTCGGCTGGAGGCCGATGTATTGAATCTCGACGCAATTTGAGTGTTCCATCGGCATTAGGAGGCCCTGAACGTTACAATTAACTATCATTTTTGCGTCGGGTTCGAAAATCTAGACTCACAGGAGAACGACCATAAGGTGCCCGAGGCAGCAATAGACCCTTGGAGACAAGTCGGCTGGAGGACGATGTATTGAATCTCGACGCAATTTGAGAGTTCCATCGTCATTAGGCGGCCCTGAACGTTACAATTAACTATCATTTTTGCGTCGGTTTCGAAAATCTAGACTTACAAGAGAACGACCATAAAGTGCCCGAGGCAGCATTAGATCCTTGGAGACAAGTCGGCTGGAGGACGATGTATTGAATCTCGACGCAATTTGAGTGTTCCATCGTCATTACAAGGCCCTGAACGTTACAATTAACTATCATTTTTGCGTCGGATTCGAATATCTAGACTCACAGGAGAACGACCATAAGGTGCCCGAGGCAGCAATAGACCCTTGGAGACAAGTCGGCTGGAGGACGATGTATTGGATCGCGACGCAATTTGAGGGTTCTACCGTCATTAGGAGGCGCTGAACGTTACAATTCACTATCATTTTTGCGTCGGATTCGAAAATCTAGACTCACAGGAGAAAGATCATATTGTGCCCGAGACAGCAATATCCCCATGGAGACAAGTCGGCTGGAGGACGATGTATTGAATCTCGACGCAATTTGAGTGTTCCATCGTCATTAGAAGGCCCTGAACGTAACAATTAACTATCATTTTTGCGTCGGATACGAAAATCTAGACTCACAGGAGAACGACCATAAGGTGCCCGAGGCAGCAATAGACCGTTGGAGACAAGTCGGCTGGAGGCCGATGTATTGAATCTCGACGCAATTTGAGTGTTCCATCGTCAATACAAGGCCCTGAACCTTACAATTAACTATCAGTTTCGCGTCGGATTCGAAAATCTACTCACAGGAGAAGTTCATACGGTGCTCGTGACAGCAATATACCCCTTGGAGACAAATCGGCTGGAGGACGATGTATTGAGTCTCGACGCAATTTGAGTCTTCTACCGTCATTAGGAGGCGCTGAACGTTACAATTCACTATCATTTTTGCGTCGGATTCGAAAATCTAGACTCACAGGAGAAAGATCATATTGTGCCCGAGACAGCAATATCCCCATGGAGACAAGTCGGCTGGAGGACGATGTATTGAATCTCGACGCAATTTGAGTGTTCCATCGTCATTAGAAGGCCCTGAACGTTACAATTAACTATGATTTTTGCGTCGGATTCGAAAGTCTAGACTCACAGGAGAACGACCATAAGGTGCCCGAGGCAGCAATAGACCCTTGGAGACAAGTCGACTGGAGGCGGATGTATTGAATCTCGACGCAATTTGAGTGTTCCATCGGCATTAGGAGGCCCTGAACGTTACAATTAACTATCATTTTTGCGTCGGATTCGATAATCTTAACTCACAGGAGAACGACCATAAGGTGCCCGAGGCAGCAATAGACCCTTGGAGACAAGTCGGCTGGAGGCCGATGTATTGATTCTCGACGCAATTTGAGTGTTCCATCGTCATTAGAAGGCCCTGAACGTTACAATTAACTATCATTTTTGCGTCGGATTCGAAAATCTAGACTCACAGGAGAACGACCATAAGGTGCCCGAGGCAGCAATAGACCCTTGGTGACAAGTCGGCTGGAGGCCGATGTATTGAATCTCGACGCAATTTGAGTGTTCCATCGTCATTAGAGGGCCCTGAACGTTACAATTAACTATCATTTTTGCGTCGGATACGAAAATCTAGACTCACAGGAGAACGACCATAAGGTGGCCGAGGCAGCAATAGACCCTTGGAGACAAGTAGGCTGGAGGACGATGTACTGAATCTCGACGCAATTTGAGAGTTCCATCGTCATTAGGCGGCCCTGAACGTTACAATTAACTATCATTTTGGCGTCGGATTCGTAAATGTAGACTTACAAGAGAACGACCATAAAGTGCCCGAGGCAGCATTAGACCCTTGGAGACAAGTCTGCTGGAGGACGATGTATTGGATCGCGACGCGATTTGAGTGTTCCATCGTCATTAGGAGGCCCTGAATGTTACAATTAACTATCAGTTTTTCGTCGGATTCGAAAATCTAGACTCACAGCAGACGAACCATTTGGTGCCCGAGGCAGCAATATCCCCTTGGAGACAAATCGGCTGGAGGACGATGTATTGAATGCCGACGCATTTTGAGTCTTCTATCGTCATTAGGAGGCGCTGAACGTTACAATTCACTATCATTTTTGCGTCGGATTCGAAAATCTAGACTCACAGGAAAAGGATCATATTGTGCCCGAGACAGCAATATCCCCTTGGAGACAAGTCGGCTGGAGGACGATGTATTGAATCTCGACGCAATTTGAGTGTTCCATCGTCATTACAAGGCCCTGAACCTTACAATTAACTATCAGTTTCGCGTCGGATTCGAAAATCTACTCACAGGAGAAGATCATACGGTGCTCGAGACAGCAATATACCCCTTGGAGACAAATCGGCTGGAGGACGATGTATTGAATCTCGACGCAATTTGAGTCTTCTATCGTCATTAGGAGGCGCTGAACGTTACAATTCACTATCATTTTTGCGTCGGATTCGAAAATCTAGACTCACAGGAGAAAGATCATATTGTGCCCGAGACAGCAATATCCCCTTGGAGACAAGTCGGCTGGAGGACGATGTATTGAATCTCGACGCAATTTGAGTGTTCCATCGTCATTAGAAGGCCCTGAACGTTACAATTAACTATCATTTTTGCGTCGGATTCGAAAATCTAGACTCACAGGAGAACGACCATAAGGTGCCCGAGGCAGCAATAGACCCTTGGAGACAAGCCGGCTGGAGGCCGATGTATTGGATCTCGACGCAATTTGAGTGTTCCATCGTCATTAGAAGGCCCTGAACGTTACAATTAACTATCATTTTTGCGTCGGATTCGAAAATCTAGACTCACAGGAGAACGACCATAAGGTGCCCGAGGCAGCAATAGACCCTTGGTGACAAGTCGGCTGGAGGCCGATGTATTGAATCTCGACGCAATTTGAGTGTTCCATCGTCAATAGAAGTCCCTGAACGTTACAATTAACTATCATTTTTGCGTCGGATACGAAAATCTAGACTCACAGGAGAACGACCATAAGGTGCCCGAGACAGCAATAGACCCTTGGAGATAAGTCGGCTGGAGGACGATGTATTGAATCTCGACGCAATTTGAGAGTTCCATCGTCATTAGGCGGCCCTGAACGTTACAATTAACTATCATTTTGGCGTCGGATTCGTAAATCTAGACTTACAAGAGAACGACCATAAAGTGCCCGAGGCAGCATTAGACCCTTGGAGACAAGTCGGCTGGAGGACGATGTATTGGATCGCGACGCAATTTGAGTGTTCCATCGTCATTAGGAGGCCCTGAATGTTACAATTAACTATCAGTTTTTCGTCGGATTCGAAAATCTAGACTCACAGCAGACGAACCATTTGGTGCCCGAGGCAGCAATATCCCCTTGGAGACAAATCGGCTGGAGGACGATGTATTGAATGCCGACGCATTTTGAGTCTTCTATCGTCATTAGGAGGCGCTGAACGTTACAATTCACTATCATTTTTGCGTCGGATTCAAAAATCTAGACTCACAGGAGAAGGATCATATTGTGCCCAAGACAGCAATATCCCCTTGGAGACAAATCGGCTGGAGGACGATGTATTGAATCTCGACGCAATTTGAGTGTTCCATCGTCATTAGACGGCCCTGAACGTTACAATTAACTATGATTTTTGCGTCGGATTCGAAAATCTCTACTCCCAGGAGAACGACCATAAGGTGCCCGAGGCAGCAATATCCCCTTATAGACAAGTCGGCTGGAGGCCGATGTATTGAATCTCGACGCAACTTGAGTGTTCCATCGGCATTAGGAGGCGCTGAACGTTTCAATTCACTATCATTTTTGCGTCGGATTCGAAAATCTACTCACAGGAGATGTTCATACGGTGCTCGAGACAGCAATATACCCCTTGGAGACAAATCGGCTGGAGGACGATGTATTGAATCTCGACGCAATTTGAGTCTTCTATCGTCATTAGGAGGCGCTGAACGTTACAATTCACTATCATTTTTTCGTCGGATTCGAAAATCTAGACTCACAGGAGAAAGATCATATTGTGCCCGTGACATCAATATCCCCTAGGAGAAAAATCGGCTGGAGGACGATGTATTGAATCTCGACGCAATTTGAGTGTTCCATCGTCATTAGAAGGCCCTGAACGTTACAATTAACTATGATTTTTGCGTCGGATTCGAAAATCTAGGCTCACAGGAGAAGGATCATATTGTGCCCGAGACAGCAATATCCCCTTGGAGACAAGTCGGCTGGAGGACGATGTATTGAATCTCGACGCAATTTGAGTGTCCGATCGTCATTAGGAGGCCCTAAACGTTACAATTAGCTATCATTTTTGCGTCGGATTCGATAATCTAAACTCACAGGGGAACGACCATACGGTGCCCGAGGCAGCTATTGACCCTTGGAGACAAGTCGGTTGGAGGACGATGTATTGGATCGCGACGCAAAATGAGTGTTCCATCGTCATTAGGAGGCCCTGAATGTTATAATTAACTATCATTTTTGCGTCGGATTCGATAATCTAAACTCACAGGAGAACGACCATAAGGTGCCCGAGGCAGCAATAGACCCTTGGAGACAAGTCGGCTGGAGGCCGATGTATTGAATCTCGACGCAATTTGAGTGTTCCATCGTCATTACAAGGCCCTGAACGTTACAATTAACTATCATTTTTGCGTCGGATACGAAAATCTAGACTCACAGGAGAACGACCATAAGGTGCCCGAGGCAGCAATAGACCCTTGGAGACAAGTCGGCTGGAGGCCGATGTATTCAATCTCGACGCAATTAGAGTGTTCCATCGGCATTAGGAGGCCCTGAACGTTACAATTAACTATCATTTTTGCGTCGGGTTCGAAAATCTAGACTCACAGGAGAACGACCATAAGGTGCCCGAGGCAGCAATAGACCCTTGGAGACAAGACGGCTGGAGGACGATGTATTGAATCTCGACGCAATTTGAGAGTTCCATCGTCATTAGGCGGCCCTGAACGTTACAATTAACTATCATTTTTGCGTCGGATTCGAAAATCTAGACTTACAAGAGAACGACCATAAAGTGCATGAGGCAGCATTAGATCCTTGGAGACAAGTCGGCTGGAGGACGATGTATTGAATCTCGACGCAATTTGAGTGTTCCATCGTCATTACAAGGCCCTGAACGTTACAATTAACTATCATTTTTGCGTCGGATTCGAAAATCTAGACTCATAGGAGAACGACCATAAGGTGCCCGAGGCAGCAATAGACCCTTGGAGACAAGTCGGCTGGAGGATGATGTATTGGATCGCAACGCAATTTGAGTGTTCTATCGTCATTAGGAGGCGCTGAACGTTACAATTCACTATCATTTTTGCGTCGGATTCGAAAATCTAGACTCACAGGAGAAAGATCATATTGTGCCCGAGACAGCAATATCCCCATGGAGACAAGTCGGCTGGAGGACGATGTATTGAATCTCGACGCAATTTGAGTGTTCCATCGTCATTAGAAGGCCCTGAACGTTACAATTAACTATGATTTTTGCGTCGGATTCGAAAGTCTAGACTCACAGGAGAACGACCATAAGGTGCCCGAGGCAGCAATAGACCCTTGGAGACAAGTCGGCTGGAGGCGGATGTATTGAATCTCGACGCAATTTGAGTGTTCCATCGGCATTAGGGAGCCCTGAACGTTAAAATTAACTATCATTTTTGCGTCGGATTCGATAATCTAAACTCACAGGAGAACGACCATAAGGTGCCCGAGGCAGCATCAGACCCTTGGAGACAAGTCGGCTGGAGGCCGATGTATTGAATCTCGACGCAATTTGAGTGTTCCATCGGCATTAGGAGGCCCTGAACGTTACAATTAACTATCATTTTTGCGTCGGATTCGATAATCTAAACTAACAGGAGAACGACCATAAGGTGCCCGAGGCAGCAATAGACCCTTGGAGACAAGTCGGCTGGAGGCCGATGTATTGAATTTCGACGCAATTTGAGTGTTCCATCGTCATTAGAAGGCCCTGAACGTTACAATTAACTATCATTTTTGCGTCGGATTCGAAAATCTAGACTCACAGGAGAACGACCATAAGGTGCCCGAGGCAGCAATAGACCCTTGGAGACAAGTAGGCTGGAGGACGATGTATTGAATCTCGACGCAATTTGAGAGTTCCATCGTCATTAGGCGGCCCTGAACGTTACAATTAACTATCATTTTGGCGTCGGATTCGTAAATCTAGACTTACAAGAGAACGACCATAAAGTGCCCGAGGCAGCATTAGACCCTTGGAGACAAGTCTGCTGGAGGACGATGTATTGGATCGCGACGCAATTTGAGTCTTCTATCGTCATTAGGAGGCGCTGAACGTTACAATTCACTATCATTTTTGCGTCGGATCCGAAAATCTAGACTCACAGGAAAAGGATCATATTGTGGCCGAGACAGCAATATCCCCTTGGAGACAAGTCGGCTGGAGGACGATGTATTGAATCTCGACGCAATTTGAGTGTTCCATCGTCATTACAAGGCCCTGAACCTTACAATTAACTATCAGTTTCGCGTCGGATTCGAAAATCTACTCACAGGAGAAGATCATACCGTGCTCGAGACAGCAATATACCCCTTGGAGACAAATCGGCTGGAGGACGATGTATTGAATCTCGACGCAATTTGAGTCTTCTATCGTCATTAGGAGGCGCTGAACGTTACAATTCACTATCATTTTGGCGTCGGATTCGAAAATCTAGACTCACAGGAGAATGATCATATTGTGCCCGAGACAGCAATATCCCCTTGGAGACAAGTCGGCTGGAGGACGATGTATTGAATCTCGACGCAATTTGAGTGTTCCATCGTCATTAGAAGGCCCTGAACGTTACAATTAACTATGATTTTTGCGTCGGATTCGAAAATCTAGGCTCACAGGAGAAGGATCATATTGTGCCCGAGACAGCAATATCCCCTTGGAGACAAGTCGGCTGGAGGACGATGTATTGAATCTCGACGCAATTTGAGTGTCCGATCGTCATTAGGAGGCCCTAAACGTTACAATTAGCTATCATTTTTGCGTCGGATTCGATAACCTAAACTCACAGGGGAACGACCATACGGTGCCCGAGGCAGCTATTGACCCTTGGAGACAAGTCGGTTGGAGGACGATGTATTGGATCGCGACGCAAAATGAGTGTTCCATTGTCATTAGGAGGGCCTGAATGTTATAATTAACTATCATTTTTGCGTCGGATTCGATAATCTAAACTCACAGGAGAACGACCATAAGGTGCCCGAGGCAGCAATAGACCCTTGGAGACAAGTCGGCTGGAGGCCGATGTATTGAATCTCGACGCAATTTGAGTGTTCCATCGTCATTACAAGGCCCTGAACGTTACAATTAACTATCATTTTTGCGTCGGATACGAAAATCTAGACTCACAGGAGAACGACCATAAGGTGCCCGAGGCAGCAATAGGCCCTTGGAGACAAGTCGGCTGGAGGCCGATGTATTGAATCTCGACGCAATTTGAGTGTTCCATCGGCATTAGGAGGCCCTGAACGTTACAATTAACTATCATTTTTGCGTCGGGTTCGAAAATCTAGACTCACAGGAGAACGACCATAAGGTGCCCGAGGCAGCAATAGACCCTTGGAGACAAGTCGGCTGGAGGACGATGTATTGAATCTCGACGCAATTTGAGAGTTCCATCGTCATTTGGCGGCCCTGAACGTTACAATTAACTATCATTTTTGCGTCGGATTCGAAAATCTAGACTTACAAGAGAACGACCATAAAGTGCCCGAGGCAGCATTAGATCCTTGGAGACAAGTCGGCTGGAGGACGATGTATTGAATCTCGACGCAATTTGAGTGTTCCATCGTCATTACAAGGCCCTGAACGTTACAATTAACTATCATTATTGCGTCGGATTCGAAAACCTAGACTCATAGGAGAACGACCATAAGGTGCCCGAGGCAGCAATAGACCCTTGGAGACAAGTCGGCTGGAGGACGATGTATTGGATCGCGACGCAATTTGAGTGTTCTATCGTCATTAGGAGGCGCTGAATGTTACAATTCACTATCATTTTTGCGTCGGATTCGAAAATCTAGACTCACAGGAGAAAGATCATATTGTGCCCGAGACAGCAATATCCCCATGGAGACAAGTCGGCTGGAGGACGATGTATTGAATCTCGACGCAATTTGAGAGTTCCATCGTCATTTGGCGGCCCTGAACGTTACAATTAACTATCATTTTTGCGTCGGATTCGAAAATCTAGACTTACAAGAGAACGACCATAAAGTGCCCGAGGCAGCATTAGATCCTTGGAGACAAGTCGGCTGGAGGCGGATGTATTGAATCTCGACGCAATTTGAGTGTTCCATCGGCATTAGGAAGCCCTGAACGTTAAAATTAACTATCATTTTTGCGTCGGATTCGATAATCTAAACTCACAGGAGAACGACCATAAGGTGCCCGAGGCAGCATCAGACCCTTGGAGACAAGTCGGCTGGAGGCCGATGTATTGAATCTCGACGCAATTTGAGTGTTCCATCGGCATTAGGAGGCGCTGAACGTTACAATTCACTATCATTTTTGCGTCGGATCCGAAAATCTAGACTCACAGGAAAAGGATCATATTGTGCCCGAGACAGCAATATCCCCTTGGAGACAAGTCGGCTGGAGGACGATGTATTGAATCTCGACGCAATTTGAGTGTTCCATCGTCATTACAAGGCCCTGAACCTTACAATTAACTATCAGTTTCGCGTCGGATTCGAAAATCTACTCACAGGAGAAGATCATACCGTGCTCGAGACAGCAATATACCCCTTGGAGACAAATCGGCTGGAGGACGATGTATTGAATCTCGACGCAATTTGAGTCTTCTATCGTCATTAGGAGGCGCTGAACGTTACAATTCACTATCATTTTGGCGTCGGATTCGAAAATCTAGACTCACAGGAGAATGATCATATTGTGCCCGAGACAGCAATATCCCCTTGGAGACAAGTCGGCTGGAGGACGATGTATTGAATCTCGACGCAATTTGAGTGTTCCATCGTCATTAGAAGGCCCTGAACGTTACAATTAACTATGATTTTTGCGTCGGATTCGAAAATCTAGGCTCACAGGAGAAGGATCATATTGTGCCCGAGACAGCAATATCCCCTTGGAGACAAGTCGGCTGGAGGACGATGTATTGAATCTCGACGCAATTTGAGTGTCCGATCGTCATTAGGAGGCCCTAAACGTTACAATTAGCTATCATTTTTGCGTCGCATTCGATAACCTAAACTCACAGGGGAACGACCATACGGTGCCCGAGGCAGCTATTGACCCTTGGAGACAAGTCGGTTGGAGGACGATGTATTGGATCGCGACGCAAAATGAGTGTTCCATCGTCATTAGAAGGGCCTGAATGTTATAATTAACTATCATTTTTGCGTCGGATTCGATAATCTAAACTCACAGGAGAACGACCATAAGGTGCCCGAGGCAGCAATAGACCCTTGGAGACAAGTCGGCTGGAGGCCGATGTATTGAATCTCGACGCAATTTGAGTGTTCCATCGTCATTACAAGGCCCTGAACGTTACAATTAACTATCATTTTTGCGTCGGATACGAAAATCTAGACTCACAGGAGAACGACCATAAGGTGCCCGAGGCAGCAATAGACCCTTGGAGACAAGTCGGCTGGAGGCCGATGTATTGAATCTCGACGCAATTTGAGTGTTCCATCGGCATTAGGAGGCCCTGAACGTTACAATTAACTATCATTTTTGCGTCGGGTTCGAAAATCTAGACTCACAGGAGAACGACCATAAGGTGCCCGAGGCAGCAATAGACCCTTGGAGACAAGTCGGCTGGAGGACGATGTATTGAATCTCGACGCAATTTGAGAGTTCCATCGTCATTTGGCGGCCCTGAACGTTACAATTAACTATCATTTTTGCGTCGGATTCGAAAATCTAGACTTACAAGAGAACGACCATAAAGTGCCCGAGGCAGCATTAGATCCTTGGAGACAAGTCGGCTGGAGGACGATGTATTGAATCTCGACGCAATTTGAGTGTTCCATCGTCATTACAAGGCCCTGAACGTTACAATTAACTATCATTTTTGCGTCGGATTCGAAAATCTAGACTCATAGGAGAACGACCATAAGGTGCCCGAGGCAGCAATAGACCCTTGGAGACAAGTCGGCTGGAGGACGATGTATTAGATCGCGACGCAATTTGAGTGTTCTATCGTCATTAGGAGGCGCTGAATGTTACAATTCACTATCATTTTTGCGTCGGATTCGAAAATCTAGACTCACAGGAGAAAGATCATATTGTGCCCGAGACAGCAATATCCCCATGGAGACAAGTCGGCTGGAGGACGACGTATTGAATCTCGACGCAATTTGAGTGTTCCATCGTCATTAGAAGGCCCTGAACGTTACAATTAACTATGATTTTTGCGTCGGATTCGAAAGTCTAGACTCACAGGAGAACGACCATGAGGTGCCCGAGGCAGCAATAGACCCTTGGAGACAAGTCGGCTGGAGGCGGATGTATTGAATCTCGACGCAATTTGAGTGTTCCATCGGCATTAGGAAGCCCTGAACGTTAAAATTAACTATCATTTTTGCGTCGGATTCGATAATCTAAACTCACAGGAGAACGACCATAAGGTGCCCGAGGCAGCATCAGACCCTTGGAGACAAGTCGGCTGGAGGCCGATGTATTGAATCTCGACGCAATTTGAGTGTTCCATCGGCATTAGGAGGCCCTGAACGTTACAATTAACTATCATTTTTGCGTCGGATTCTATAATCTAAACTAACAGGAGAACGACCATAAGGTGCCCGAGGCAGCAATTGACCCTTGGAGACAAGTAGGCTGGAGGACGATGTATTGAATCTCGACGCAATTTGAGAGTTCCATCGTCATTAGGCGGCCCTGAACGTTACAATTAACTATCATTTTGGCGTCGGATTCGTAAATCTAGACTTACAAGAGAACGACCATAAAGTGCCCGAGGCAGCATTAGACCCTTGGAGACAAGTCTGCTGGAGGACGATGTATTGGATCGCGACGCAATTTGAGTGTTCCATCGTCATTAGGAGGCCCTGAATGTTACAATTAACTATCAGTTTTTCGTCGGATTCGAAAATCTAGACTCACAGCAGACGAACCATTTGGTGCCCCAGGCAGCAATATCCCCTTGGAGACAAATCGCCTGGAGGACGATGTATTGAATGCCGACGCATTTTGAGTCTTCTATCGTCATTAGGAGGCGCTGAACGTTACAATTCACCATCATTTTTGCGTCGGATTCGAAAATCTAGACTCACAGGAAAAGGATCATATTGTGCCCGAGACAGCAATATCCCCTTGGAGACAAGTCGGCTGGAGGACGATGTATTGAATCTCGACGCAATTTGAGTGTTCCATCGTCATTACAAGGCCCTGAACCTTACAATTAACTATCAGTTTCGCGTCGGATTCGAAAATCTACTCACAGGAGAAGATCATACCGTGCTCGAGACAGCAATATACCCCTTGGAGACAAATCGGCTGGAGGACGATGTATTGAATCTCGACGCAATTTGAGTCTTCTATCGTCATTAGGAGGCGCTGAACGTTACAATTCACTATCATTTTTGCGTCGGATTCGAAAATCTAGACTCACAGGAGAAAGATCATATTGTGCTCGAGACAGCAATATCCCCTTGGAGACAAGTCGGCTGGAGGACGATGTATTGAATCTCGACGCAATTTGAGTGTTCCATCGTCATTAGAAGGCCCTGAACGTTACAATTAACTATGATTTTTGCGTCGGATTCGAAAATCTAGGCTCACAGGAGAAGGATCATATTGTGCCCGAGACAGCAATATCCCCTTGGAGACAAGTCGGCTGGAGGACGATGTATTGAATCTCGACGCAATTTGAGTGTCCGATCGTCATTAGGAGGCCCTAAACGTTACAATTAGCTATCATTTTTGCGTCGGATTCGATAACCTAAACTCACAGGGGAACGACCATACGGTGCCCGAGGCAGCTATTGACCCTTGGAGACAAGTCGGTTGGAGGACGATGTATTGGATCGCGACGCAAAATGAGTGTTCCATCGTCATTAGAAGGGCCTGAATGTTATAATTAACTATCATTTTTGCGTCGGATTCGATAATCTAAACTCACAGGAGAACGACCATAAGGTGCCCGAGGCAGCAATAGACCCTTGGAGACAAGTCGGCTGGAGGCCGATGTATTGAATCTCGACGCAATTTGAGTGTTCCATCGTCATTACAAGGCCCTGAACGTTACAATTAACTATCATTTTTGCGTCGGATACGAAAATCTAGACTCACAGGAGAACGATCATAAGGTGCCCGAGGCAGCAATAGACCCTTGGAGACAAGTCGGCTGGAGGCCGATGTATTGAATCTCGACGCAATTTGAGTGTTCCATCGGCATTAGGAGGCCCTGAACGTTACAATTAACTATCATTTTTGCGTCGGGTTCGAAAATCTAGACTCACAGGAGAACGACCATAAGGTGCCCGAGGCAGCAATAGACCCTTGGAGACAAGTCGGCTGGAGGACGATGTATTGAATCTCGACGCAATTTGAGAGTTCCATCGTCATTTGGCGGCCCTGAACGTTACAATTAACTATCATTTTTGCGTCGGATTCGAAAATCTAGACTTACAAGAGAACGACCATAAAGTGCCCGAGGCAGCATTAGATCCTTGGAGACAAGTCGGCTGGAGGACGATGTATTGAATCTCGACGCAATTTGAGTGTTCCATCGTCATTACAAGGCCCTGAACGTTACAATTAACTATCATTTTTGCGTCGGATTCGAAAATCTAGACTCATAGGAGAACGACCATAAGGTGCCCGAGGCAGCAATAGACCCTTGGAGACAAGTCGGCTGGAGGACGATGTATTGGATCGCGACGCAATTTGAGTGTTCTATCGTCATTAGGAGGCGCTGAATGTTACAATTCACTATCATTTTTGCGTCGGATTCGAAAATCTAGACTCACAGGAGAAAGATCATATTGTGCCCGAGACAGCGATATCCCCATGGAGACAAGTCGGCTGGAGGACGATGTATTGAATCTCGACGCAATTTGAGTGTTCCATCGTCATTAGAAGGCCCTGAACGTTACAATTAACTATGATTTTTGCGTCGGATTCGAAAGTCTAGACTCACAGGAGAACGACCATGAGGTGCCCGAGGCAGCAATAGACCCTTGGAGACAAGTCGGCTGGAGGCGGAAGTATTGAATCTCGACGCAATTTGAGTGTTCCATCGGCATTAGGAAGCCCTGAACGTTAAAATTAACTATCATTTTTGCGTCGGATTCGATAATCTAAACTCACAGGAGAACGACCATAAGGTGCCCGAGGCAGCATCAGACCCTTGGAGACAAGTCGGCTGGAGGCCGATGTATTGAATCTCGACGCAATTTGAGTGTTCCATCGGCATTAGGAGGCCCTGTACGTTACAATTAACTATCATTTTTGCGTCGGATTCTATAATCTAAACTAACAGGAGAACGACCATAAGGTGCCCGAGGCAGCAATAGACCCTTGGAGACAAGTAGGCTGGAGGACGATGTATTGAATCTCGACGCAATTTGAGAGTTCCATCGTCATTAGGCGGCCCTGAACGTTACAATTAACTATCATTTTGGCGTCGGATTCGTAAATCTAGACTTACAAGAGAACGACCATAAAGTGCCCGAGGCAGCATTAGACCCTTGGAGACAAGTCTGCTGGAGGACGATGTATTGGATCGCGACGCAATTTGAGTGTTCCATCGTCATTAGGAGGCCCTGAATGTTACAATTAACTATCAGTTTTTCGTCGGATTCGAAAATCTAGACTCACAGCAGACGAACCATTTGGTGCCCCAGGCAGCAATATCCCCTTGGAGACAAATCGGCTGGAGGACGATGTATTGAATGCCGACGCATTTTGAGTCTTCTATCGTCATTACGAGGCGCTGAACGTTACAATTCACTATCATTTTTGCGTCGGATTCGAAAATCTAGACTCACAGGAAAAGGATCATATTGTGCCCGAGACAGCAATATCCCCTTGGAGACAAGTCGGCTGGAGGACGATGTATTGAATCTCGACGCAATTTGAGTGTTCCATCGTCATTACAAGGCCCTGAACCTTACAATTAACTATCAGTTTCGCGTCGGATTCGAAAATCTACTCACAGGAGAAGATCATACCGTGCTCGAGACAGCAATATACCCCTTGGAGACAAATCGGCTGGAGGACGATGTATTGAATCTCGACGCAATTTGAGTCTTCTATCGTCATTAGGAGGCGCTGAACGTTACAATTCACTATCATTTTTGCGTCGGATTCGAAAATCTAGACTCACAGGAGAAAGATCATATTGTGCCCGAGACAGCAATATCCCCTTGGAGACAAGTCGGCTGGAGGACGATGTATTGAATCTCGACGCAATTTGAGTGTTCCATCGTCATTAGAAGGCCCTGAACGTTACAATTAACTATGATTTTTGCGTCGGATTCGAAAATCTAGACTCACAGGAGAACGACCATAAGGCGCCCGAGGCAGCAATAGACCCTTGGAGACAAGTCGGCTGGAGGCCGATGTATTGGATCTCGACGCAATTTGAGTGTTCCATCGTCATTAGAAGGCCCTGAACGTTACAATTAACTATCATTTTTGCGTCGGATTCGAAAATCTAGACTCACAGGAGAACGACCATAAGGTGCCCGAGGCAGCAATAGACCCTTGGTGACAAGTCGGCTGGAGGCCGATGTATTGAATCACGACGCAATTTGAGTGTTCCATCGTCATTAGAAGTCCCTGAACGTTACAATTAACTATCATTTTTGCGTCGGATACGAAAATCTAGACTCACAGGAGAACGACCATAAGGTGCCCGAGACAGCAATAGACCCTTGGAGATAAGTCGGCTGGAGGACGATGTATTGAATCTCGACGCAATTTGAGAGTTCCAACGTCATTAGGCGGCCCTGAACGTTACAATTAACTATCATTTTGGCGTCGGATTCGTAAATCTATACTTACAAGAGAACGACCATAAAGTGCCCGAGGCAGCATTAGACCCTTGGAGACAAGTCGGCTGGAGGACGATGTATTGGATCGCGACGCAATTTGAGTGTTCCATCGTCATTAGGAGGCCCTGAATGTTACAATTAACTATCAGTTTTTCGTCGGATTCGAAAATCTAGACTCACAGCTGACGAACCATTTGGTGCCCGAGGCAGCAATATCCCCTTGGAGACATATCGGCTGGAGGACGATGTATTGAATGCCGACGCATTTTGAGTCTTCTATCGTCATTAGGAGGCGCTGAACGTTACAATTCACTATCATTTTTGCGTCGGATTCAAAAATCTAGACTCACAGGAGAAGGATCATATTGTGCCCAAGACAGCAATATCCCCTTGGAGACAAGTCGGCTGGAGGACGATGTATTGAATCTCGACGCAATTTGAGTGTTCCATCGTCATTAGACGGCCCTGAACGTTACAATTAACTATGATTTTTGCGTCGGATTCGAAAATCTCGACTCACAGGAGAACGACCATAAGGTGCCCGAGGCAGCAATATCCCCTTGGAGACAAGTCGGCTGGAGACCGATGTATTGAATCTCGACGCAACTTGAGTGTTCCATCGGCATTAGGAGGCGCTGAACGTTTCAATTCACTATCATTTTTGCGTCGGATTCAAAAATCTACTCAAAGGAGATGTTCATACGGTGCTCGAGACAGCAATATACCCCTTGGAGACAAATCGGCTGGAGGACGATGTATTGAATCTCGACGCAATTTGAGTCTTCTATCGTCATTAAAGGGCGCTGAACGTTACAATTCACTATCATTTTTTCGTCGGATTCGAAAATCTACACTCACAGGAGAAGGATCATATTGTGCCCGAGACATCAATATCCCCTAGGAGAAAAATCGGCTGGAGGACGATGTATTGAATCTCGACGTAATTTGAGTGTTCCATCGTCATTAGAAGGCCCTGAACGTTACAATTAACTATGATTTTTGCGTCGGATTCGAAAATCTAGGCTCACAGGAGAAGGATCATAATGTGCCCGAGACAGCAATATCCCCTTGGAAACAAGTCGGCTGGAGGACGATGTATTGAATCTCGACGTAATTTGAGTGTCCGATCGTCATTAGGAGGCCCTAAACGTTACAATTAACTATCATTTTTGCGTCGGATTCGATAATCTAAACTTACAGGGGAACGACCATACGGTGCCCGAGGCAGCTATTGACCCTTGGAGACAAGTCGGTTGGAGGACGATGTATTGGATCGCGACGCAAAATGAGTGTTCCATCGTCATTAGGAGGCCCTGAATGTTATAATTAACTATCATTTTTGCGTCGGATTCCATAATCTAAACTCACAGGAGAACGACCATAAGGTGCCCGAGGCAGCAATAGACCCTTGGAGACAAGTCGGCTGGAGGCCGATGTATTGAATCTCGACGCAATTTGAGTGTTCCATCGTCATTACAAGGCCCTGAACGTTACAATTAACTATCATTTTTGCGTCGGATTCGAAAATCTAGACTCATAGGAGAACGACCATAAGGTGCCCGAGGCAGCAATAGACCCTTGGAGACAAGTCGGCTGGAGAACGACGTATTGGATCGCGACGCAATTTGAGTGTTCTATCGTCATTAGGAGGCGCTGAACGTTACAATTCACTATCATTTTTGCGTCGGATTCGAAAATCTAGACTCACAGGAGAAGGACCATGTCGTGCCCGAGGCAGCGATATCCCCTTGGAGACAAGTCGGCTGGAGGCCGATGTATTGAATCTCGACGCAATTTGAGTGTTCCATCGTCATTAGAAGGCCCTGAACGTTACAATTAACTATCATTTTTGCGTCGGATACGAAAATTTAGACTCACAGGAGAACGACCACAAGGTGCCCGAGGCAGCGATAGACCGTTGGAGACAAGTCGGCTGGAGGCCGATGTATTGAATCTCGACGCAATTTGAGTGTTCCATTGTCAATACAAGGCCCTGAACCTTACAATTAACTATCAGTTTCGCGTCGGATTCGAAAATCTACTCACAGGAGAAGTTCATACGGTGCTCGAGACAGCAATATACGCCTTGGAGACAAATCGGCTGGAGGACGATGTATTGAATCTCGACGCAATTTGAGTCTTCTATCGTCATTAGGAGGCGCTGAACGTTACAATTCACTATCATTTTTGCGTCGGATTCGAAAATCAAGACTCACAGGAGAACGACCACAAGGTGCCCGAGGCAGCAATATCCCCTTGGAGACAAGTCGGCTGGAGGACGATGTATTGAATCTCGACGCAATTTGAGAGTTCCATCGGCATTCGGAAGCCCTGAACGTTAAAATTAACTATCATTTTTGCGTCGGATTCGATAAACTAAACTCACAGGAGAACGACCATAAGGTGCCCGAGGCAGCAACAGACACTTGGAGACAAACGGCTGGAGGCCGATGTATTGAATCTCGACGCAATTTTAGTGTTCCATCGGCATTAGAAGGCCCTGAACGTTACAATTAACTATCATTTTTGCGTCGGATTCGATAATCTAAACTCACAGGAGAACGACCATAAGGTGCCCGAGGCAGCAATAGACCCTTGGAGAGAAGTCGGCTGGAGGCCGATGTATTGAATCTCGACGTAATTTGAGTGTTCCATCGTCATTAGAAGGCCCTGAACGTTACAATTAACTATCATTTTTGCGTCGGATTCGAAAATCTAGACTCACAGGAGAACGACCATAAGGTGCCCGAGGCAGCAATAGACCCTTGGAGACAAGTCGGCTGGAGGCCGATGTATTGAATCTCGACGCAATTTGAGTGTTCCATCGTCATTACAAGGCCCTGAACGTTACAATTAACTATCATTTTTGCGTCGGATTCGAAAATCTAGACTCATAGGAGAACGACCATAAGGTGCCCGAGGCAGCAATAGACCCTTGGAGACAAGTCGGCTGGAGGACGATGTATTGGATCGCGACGCAATTTGAGTGTTCTATCGTCATTAGGTGGCGCTGAACGTTTCAATTCACTATCATTTTTGCGTCGGATTCGAAAATCTAGACTCACAGGAGAAGGACCATGTCGTGCCCGAGGCAGCGATATCCCCTTGGAGACAAGTCGGCTGGAGGCCGATGTATTGAATCTCGACGCAATTTGAGTGTTCCATCGTCATTAGAAGGCCCTGAACGTTACAATTAACTATCATTTTTGCGTCGGATACGAAAATCTAGACTCACAGGAGAACGACCATAAGGTGCCCGAGGCAGCGATAGACCGTTGGAGACAAGTCGGCTGGAGGCCGATGTATTGAATCTCGACGCAATTTGAGTGTTCCATTGTCAATACAAGGCCCTGAACCTTACAATTAACTATCAGTTTCGCGTCGGATTCGAAAATCTACTCACAGGAGAAGTTCATACGGTGCTCGAGACAGCAATATACGCCTTGGAGACAAATCGGCTGGAGGACGATGTATTGAATCTCGACGCAATTTGAGTCTTCTATCGTCATTAGGAGGCGCTGAACGTTACAATTCACTATCATTTTTGCGTCGGATTCGAAAATCTAGACTCACAGGAGAAAGATCATATTGTGCCCGAGACAGCAATATCCCCTTGGAGACAAGTCGGCTGGAGGACGATGTATTGAATCTCGACGCAATTTGAGTGTTCCATCGTCATTAGAAGGCCCTGAACGTTACAATTAACTATGATTTTTGCGTCGGATTCGAAAATCTAGACTCACAGGAGAACGACCACAAGGTGCCCGAGACAGCAATAGACCCTTGAAGACAAGTCGGCTGGAGGCCGATGTATTGAATCTCGACGCAATTTTAATGTGTTCCATCGGCATTCGGAAGCCCTGAACGTTAAAATTAACTATCATTTTTGCGTCGGATTCGATAAACTAAACTCACAGGAGAACGACCATAAGGTGCCCGAGGCAGCAACAGACCCTTGGAGACAAGTCGGCTGGAGGCCGATGTATTGAATCTCGACGCAATTTTAGTGTTCCATCGGCATTAGGAGGCCCTGAACGTTACAATTAACTATCATTTTTGCGTCGGATTCGATAATCTAAACTCACAGGAGAACGACCATAAGGTGCCCGAGGCAGCAATAGACCCTTGGAGACAAGTCGGCTGGAGGCCGATGTATTGAATCTCGATGTAATTTGAGTGTTCCATCGTCATTAGAAGGCCCTGAACGTTACAATTAACTATCATTTTTGCGTCGGATTCGAAAATCTAGACTCACAGGAGAACGACCATAAGGTGCCCGAGGCAGCAATAGACCGTTGGAGACAAGTCGGCTGGAGGCCGATGTATTGAATCTCGACGCAATTTGAGTGTTCCATTGTCAATACAAGGCCCTGAACCTTACAATTAACTATCAGTTTCGCGTCGGATTCGAAAATCTACTCACAGGAGAAGTTAATACGGTGCTCGAGACAGCAATATACCCCGTGGAGACAAATCGGCTGGAGGACGATGTATTGAATCTCGACGCAATTTGAGTCTTCTATCGTCATTAGGAGGCGCTGAACGTTACAATTCACTATCATTTTTGCGTCGGATTCGAAAATCTAGACTCACAGGAGAAAGATCATATTGTGCCCGAGACAGCAATATCCCCTTGGAGACAAGTCGGCTGGAGGACGATGTATTGAATCTCGACGCAATTTGAGTGTTCCATCGTCATTAGAAGGCCCTGAACGTTACAATTAACTATGATTTTATCGTCGGATTCGAAAATCTAGACTCACAGGAGAACGACCATAAGGTGCCCGAGGAAGCAATGGACCCTTGGGGCCAAGTCGGCTGGAGGCCGATGTATTGAATCTCGACGCAATTTGAGTGTTCCATCGGCATTAGGAAGCCCTGAACGTTAAAATTAACTATCATTTTTGCGTCGGATTCGATAATCTAAACACACAGGAGAACGACCATAAGGTGCCCGAGGCAGCAACAGACCCTTGGAGACAAGTCGGCTGGAGGCCGATGTATTGAATCTCGACGCAATTTTAGTGTTCCATCGGCATTAGGAGGCCCTGAACGTTACAATTAACTATCATTTTTGCGTCGGATTCGATAATCTAAACTCACAGGAGAACGACCATAAGGTGCCCGAGGCAGCAATAGACCCTTGGAGACAAGTCGGCTGGAGGCCGATGTATTGAATCTCGACGTAATTTGAGTGTTCCATCGTCATTAGAAGGCCCTGAACGTTACAATTAACTATCATTTTTGCGTCGGATTCGAAAATTTAGACTCACAGGAGAACGACCATAAGGTGCCCGAGGCAGCAATAGACCCTTGGTGACAAGTCGGCTGGAGGCCGATGTATTGAATCTCGACGCAATTTGAGTGTTCCATCGTCATTACAAGGCCCCGAACCTTACAATTAACTATCATTTTTGCGTCGGATACGAAAATCTAGACTCACAGGAGAACGACCATAAGGTGCCCGAGACAGCAATAGACCCTTGGAGACAAGTAGGCTGGAGGACGATGTATTGTCTCTCGACGCAATTTGAGAGTTCCATCATCATTTGGCGGCCCTGAACGTTACAATTGACTATCATTTTGGCGTCGGATTCGTAAATCTAGAATTACAAGAGAACGACCATAAAGTGCCCGAGGCAGCATTAGACCCTTGGAGACAAGTCGGCTGGAGGACGATGTATTGGATCGCGAAGCAATTTGAGTATTCCATCGTCATTAGGAGGCCCTGAATGTTACAATTAACTATCAGTTTTTCGTCGGATTCGAAAATCTAGACTCACAGCAGACGAACCATTTGGTGCCCGAGGCAGCAATAACCCCTTGGAGACAAATCGGCTGGAGGACGATGTATTGAATGCCGACGCATTTTGAGTCTTCTATCGTCATTAGGAGGCGCTGAACGTTACAATTCACTATCATTTTTGCGTCAGATTCGAAAATCTAGACTCACAGGAGAAGGATCATATTGTGCCCGAGACAGCAATAACCCCTTGGAGACAAGTCGGCTGGAGGACGATGTATTGAATCTCGACGCTATTTGAATGTCCCATCGTCATTACAAGGCCCTGAACCTTACAATTAACTATCAGTTTCGCGTCGGATTCGAAAATCTACTCACAGGAGAAGTTCAGACGGTGCTCGAGACAGCAATATACCCCTTGGAGACAAATCGGCTGGAGGACGATGTATTGAATCTCGACGCAATTTGAGTCTTCTATCGTCATTAGGAGGCGCTGAACGTTACAATTCACTATCATTTTTGCGTCGGATTCGAAAATCTAGACTCACAGGAGAAAGATCATATTGTGCCCGAGACAGCAATATCCCCTTGGAGACAAGTCGGCTGGAGGACGGTGTATTGAATCTCGACGCAATTTGAGTGTTCCATCGTCATTAGAAGGCCCTGAACGTTACAATTAACTATAATTTTTGCGTCGGATACGAAAATCTAGACTCACAGGAGAACGACCATAAGGTGCCCGAGGCAGCAATAGACCCTTGGAGACAAGTCGGCTGGAGGACGATGTATTGAATCTCGACGCAATTTGAGAGTTCCATCGTCATTAGGCGGCCCTGAACGTTACAATTAACTATCATTTTGGCGTCGGATTCGTAAATCTAGACTTACAAGAGAACGACCATAAAGTGCCCGAGGCAGCATTAGACCCTTGGAGACAAGTCGGCTGGAGGACGATGTATTGGATCGCGACGCAATTTGAGTGTTCCATCGTCATTAGGAGGCCCTGAATGTTACAATTAACTATCAGTTTTTCGTCGGATTCGAAAATCTAGACCCACAGCAGACGAACCATTTGGTGCCCGAGGCAGCAATATCCCCTTGGAGACAAATCGGCTGGAGGACGATGTATTGAATGCCGACACATTTTGAGTCTTCTATCATTAGGAGGCGCTGAACGTTACAATTCACTATCATTTTTGCGTCGGATTCGAAAATTTAGACTCACAGGAGAAGGATCATATTGTGCCCGAGACAGCAATATCCCCTTGGAGACAAGTCGGCTGGAGGACGATGTATTGAATCTCGACGCAATTTGAGCGTTCCATCGTCATTAGAAGGCCCTGAACGTTACAATTAACTATCATTTTTGCGTCGGATTCGAAAATCTAGACTCACAGGAGAACGACCATAAGGTGCCCGAGGCAGCAATAGACCCTTGGAGACAAGTCGGCTGGAGGCCGATGTATTGAATCTCGACGCAATTTGAGTGTTCCATCGGCATTAGGAGGCCCTGAACGTTAAAATTAAATATCATTTTTCCGTCGGATTCGATAATCTAAACTCACAGGAGAACGACCATACGGTGCCCGAGGCAGCAACTGCCCCTTGGAGACAAGTCGGCTGGAGGACGATGTATTGAATCTCGACGCAATTTGAGCGTTCCATCGTCATTACAAGTCCCTGAACCTTACAATTAACTATCAGTTTCGCGTCGGATTCGAAAATCTACTCACAGGAGAAGTTCATACGGTGCTCGAGACAGCAATATACCCCTTGGAGACAAATCGGCTGGAGGACGATGTATTGAATCTCGACGCAATTTGAGTCTTCTATCGTCACTAGGAGGCGCTGAACGTTACAATTCACTATCATTTTTGCGTCGGATTCGAAAATCTAGACTCACAGGAGAAAGATCATATTGTGCCCGAGACAGCAATATCCCCTTGGAGACAAGTCGGCTGGAGGACGATGTATTGAATCTGGACGCAATTTGAGTGTTCCATCGTCATTAGAAGGCCCTGAACGTTACAATTAACTATGATTTTTGCGTCGGATTCGAAAATCTAGACTCACAGGAGAACGACCATAAGGTGCCCGAGGCAGCAATAGACCCTTGGAGACAAGTCGGCTGGAGGCCGATGTATTGGATCTCGACGCAATTTGAGTGTTCCATCGTCATTAGAAGGCCCTGAACGTTACAATTAACTATCATTTTTGTGTCGGATTCGAAAATCTAGACTCACAGGAGAACGACCATAAGGTGCCCGAGGCAGCAATAGACCCTTGGTGACAAGTCGGCTGGAGGCCGATGTATTGAATCTCGACGCAATTTGAGTGTTCCATCGTCATTAGAAGGCCCTGAACGTTACAATTAACTATCATTTTTGCGTCGGATACGAAAATCTAGACTTACAGGAGAACGACCATAAGGTGCCCGATACAGCAATAGACCCTTGGAGACAAGTCGGCTGGAGGACGATGTATTGAATCTCGACGCAATTTGAGAGTTCCATCGTCATTAGGCGGCCCTGAACGTTACAATTAACTATCATTTTGGCGTCGGATTCCTAAATCTAGACTTACAAGAAAACGACCATAAAGTGCCCGAAGCAGCATTAGACCCTTGGAGACAAGTCGGCTGGAGATGTATTGGATCGCGACGCAATTTGAGTGTTCCATCGTCATTAGGAGGCCCTGAATGTTACAATTAACTATCAGTTTTTCGTCGGATTCGAAAATCTAGACCCACAGCAAACGAACCATTTGGTGCCCGAGGCAGCAATATCCCCTTGGAGACAAATCGGCTGGAGGACGATGTATTGAATGCCGACACATTTTGAGTCTTATATCACTAGGAGGCGCTGAACGTTACAATTCACTATCATTTTTGCGTCGGATTCGAAAATCTAGACTCACAGGAGAACGACCATAAGGTGCCCGAGGCAGCAATAGACCCTTGGAGACAAGTCGGCTGGAGGCCGATGTATTGAATCTCGACGCAAATTGAGTGTTCCATCGGCATTAGGAGGCCCTGAACGTTAAAATTAACTATCATTTTTCCGTCGGATTCGATAATCTAAACTCACAGGAGAACGACCACAAGGTGCCCGAGGCAGCAATAGACCCTTGGAGACAAGTCGGCTGGAGGCCGATGTATTGAATCTCGACGCAATTTGAGTGTTCCATCGGCATTAGGAGGCCCTGAACGTTAAAATTAACTATCATTTTTCCGTCGGATTCGATAATCTAAACTCACAGGAGAACGACCATACGGTGCCCGAGGCAGCAACAGACCCTTGGAGACAAGTCGGCTGGAGGACGATGTATTGAATCTCGAAGCAATTTGAGTGTTCCATCGTCATTACAAGGCCCTTAACGTTACAATTAACTATCATTTTTGCGTCGGATTCGAAAATCTAGACTCACAGGAGAACGACCATAAGGTGCCCGAGGCAGCAATAGACCCATGGAGACAAGTCGGCTGGAGGCCGATGTATTGAATCTCGACGCAATTTGAGTGTTCCATCGTCATTACAAAGCCCTGAACCTTACAATTAACTATCAGTTTCGCGTCGGATTCGAAAATCTACTCACAGGAGAAGTTCATACGGTGCTCGAGACAGCAATATACCCCTTGGAGACAAATCGGCTGGAGGACGATGTATTGAATCTCGACGCAATTTGAGTGTTCCATCGTCATTAGAAGGCCCTGAACGTTACAATTAACTATCATTTTTGCGTCGGATTCGAAAATCTAGACTAACAGGAGAAGGTGCCCGAGGCAGCAATAGACCCTTGGAGACAAGTCGGCTGGAGGCCGATGTATTGGATCTCGACGCAATTTGAGTGTTCCATCGTCATTAGAAGGCCCTGAACGTAACAATTAACTATCATTTTTGCGTCGGATTCGAAAATTCAGACTCACAGGAGAACGACCATAAGGTGCCCGAGGCAGCAATAGACCCTTGGTGACAAGTCGGCTGGAGGCCGATGTATTGAATCTCGACGCAATTTGAGTGTTCCATCGTCATTACAAAGCCCTGAACATTCAATTACTTATCAGTTTCGCGTCGGATTCGAAAATCTACTCACAGGAGAAGTTCATACGGTTCTCGAGACAGCAATATACCCCTTGGAGACAAATCGGCTGGAGGACGATGTATTGAATCTCGACGCAATTTGAGTCTTCTATCGTCATTAGGAGGCTCTGAACGTTATAATTCACTATCATTTTTGCGTCGGATTCGAAAATCTAGACTCACAGGAGAAAGATCATATTGTGCCCGAGACAGCAATATCCCCTTGGAGACAAGTCGGCTGGAGGACGATGTATTGAATCTCGACGCAATTTGAGTGTTCCGTCGGCATTAGGAGGCCCTGAACGTTAAAATTAACTATCATTTTTGCGTCGGACTTGAAAATCTAGACTCTCAGGAGAACGACCATAAGGTGCCCGAGGCAGCAATAGACCCTTGGAGACAAGTCGGCTGGAGGACGATGTATTGGATCGCGACGCAATTTGAGTCTTCTATCGTCATTAGGAGGCTCTGAACGTTACAATTAACTATGATTTTTGCGTCGGATTCGAATATCTAGACTCACAGGGGAACGACCATACGGTGCCCGAGGCAGCCATTGACCCTTGGAGACAAGTCGGTTGGAGGACGATGTATTGGATCGCGACGCAAAATGAGTGTTCCATCGTCATTAGGAGGCCCTGAATGTTACAATTAACTATCAGTTTTTCGTCGGATTCGAAAATCTAAACTCACAGGAGAACGACCATTAGGTGCCCGAGGCAGCAATAGGCCGTTGGAGACAAGTCTGCTGGAGGCCGATGTATTGAATCTCGACGCAATTTGAGTGTTCCATCGTCATTACAAGGCCCTGAACCTTACAATTAACTATCAGTTTCGCGTCGGATTCGAAAATCTACTCACAGGAGCAGTTCATACGGTGCTCGAGACAGCAATATACCCCTTGGAGACAAATCGGCTGGAGGACGATGTATTGAATCTCGACGCAATTTGAGTCTTCTATCGTCATTAGGAGGCGCTGAACGTTACAATTCACTATCATTTTTGCGTCGGATATGATAATCTAAACTCACAGGAGAACGACCATACGGTGCCCGAGGCAGCAACAGACCCTTGGAGACAAGTCGGCTGGAGGCCGATGTATTGAATCTCGACGCAATTTGAGTGTTCCATCGTCATTACAAGGCCCTGAACGTTACAATTAACTATCATTTTTGAGTCGGATTCGAAAATCTAGACTCACAGGAGAACGACCACAAGGTGCCCGAGGCAGCAATAGACCCTTGGAGACAAGTCGGCTGGAGGACGATGTATTGGATCGCGACGCAAAATGAGTGTTCCATCGTCATTAGGAGGCCCTGAATGTTACAATTAACTATCAGTTTTTCGTCGGATTCGAAAATCTAAACTCACAGGAGAACGACCATAAGGTGCCCGAGGCAGCAATAGACCGTTGGAGACAAGTCGGCTGGAGGCCGATGTATTGAATCTCGACGCAATTTGAGTGTTCCATCGTCATTACAAGGCCCTGAACCTTACAATTAACTATCATTTTTGCGTCGGATTCGAAAATCCAGACTCACAGGAGAACGACCATAAGGTGCCCGAGGCAGCAATAGACCCTTGGTGGCAAGTCGGCTGGAGGCCGATGTATTGAATCTCGACGCAATTTGAGTGTTCCATCGTCATTACAAAGCCCTGAACCTTCAATTACTTATCAGTTTCGCGTCGGATTCGAAAATCTACTCACAGGAGAAGTTCATACGGTGCTCGAGACAGCAATATACCCCTTGGAGACAAATCGGCTGGAGGACGATATATTGAATCTCGACGCAATTTGAGTCTTCTATCGTCATTAGGAGGCTCTGAACGTTATAATTCACTATCATTTTTGCGTCGGATTCGAAAATCTAGACTCACAGGAGAAAGATCATATTGTGCCCGAGACAGCAATATCCCCTTGGAGACAAGTCGGCTGGAGGACGATGTATTGAATCTCGACGCAATTTGAGTGTTCCATCGTCATTACAAAGCCCTGAACCTTACAATTAACTATCAGTTTCGCGTCGGATTCGAAAATCTACTCACAGGAGAAGTTCATACGGTGCTCGAGACAGCAATATACCCCTTGGAGACAAATCGGCTGGAGGACGATGTATTGAATCTCGACGCAATTTGAGTGTTCCATCGTCATTAGAAGGCACTGAACGTTACAATTAACTATCATTTTTGCGTCGGATTCGAAAATCTAGACTCACAGGAGAACGACCATAAGGTGCCCGAGGCAGCAATAGACCCTTGGTGACAAGTCGGCTGGAGGCCGATGTATTGAATCTCGACGCAATTTGAGTGTTCCATTGTCATTACAAAGCCCTGAACCTTCAATTACTTATCAGTTTCGCGTCGGATTCGAAAATCTACTCACAGGAGAAATTCATACGGTGCTCGAGACAGCAATATACCCCTTGGAGACAAATCGGCTGGAGGACGATGTATTAAATCTCGACGCAATTTGAGTCTTCTATCGTCATTAGGAGGCTCTGAACGTTATAATTCACTATCATTTTTGCGTCGGATTCGAAAATCTAGACTCACAGGAGAAAGATCATATTGTGCCCGAGACAGCAATATCCCCTTGGAGACAAGTCGGCTGGAGGACGATGTATTGAATCTCGACGCAATTTGAGTGTTCCATCGGCATTAGGAGGCCCTGAACGTTAAAATTAACTATCATTTTTGCGTCGGATTTGAAAATCTAGACTCTCAGGAGAACGACCATAAGGTGCCCGAGGCAGGAATAGACCCTTGGAGACAAGTCGGCTGGAGGACGATGTATTGGATCGCGACGCAATTTGAGTCTTCTATCGTCATTAGGAGGCTCTGAACGTTACAATTAACTATGATTTTTGCGTCGGATTCGAAATCCTAGACTCACAGGGGAACGACCATACGGTGCCCGAGGCAGCCATTGACCCTTGGAGACAAGTCGGTTGGAGGACGATGTATTGGATCGCGACGCAAAATGAGTGTTACATCGTCATTAGGAGGCCCTGAATGTTACAATTAACTATCAGTTTTTCATCGGATTCGAAAATCTAAACTCACAGGAGAACGACCATTAGGTGCCCGATTCAGCAATAGACCGTTGGAGACAAGTCTGCTGGAGGCCGATGTATTGAATCTCGACGCAATTTCAGTGTTCCATCGTCATTACAAGGCCCTGAACCTTACAATTACCTATCAGTTTCGCGTCGGATTCGAAAATCTACTCACAGGAGAAGTTCATACGGTGCTCGAGACAGCAATATACCCCTTGGAGACAAATCGGCTGGAGGACGATGTATTGAATCTCGACGCAATTTGAGTCTTCTATCGTCATTACATGGCCCTGAACGCTACAATTAACTATCATTTTTGCGTCGGATTCAAAAATCTACTCACAGGAGAAGTTCATACGGTGCTCGAGACAGTAATATCCCCTTGGAGACAAGTCCGCTGGAGGCCGATGTATTGAATCTCGACGCAATTTGAGAGTTCCATCGGCATTAGGAGGCAATGAACGTTACAATTAACTATCATTTTTGCGTCGGATTCGAAAATCTATACTTACAAGAGAACGACCATAAGGTGCCCGAGGCAGCATTAGACCCTTGGAGACAAGTCGGCTGGAGGACGATGTATTGAATCTCGACGCAATTTGAGAGATCTATCGTAATCAGGAGGCGCTGAAAGTTACTATTCACTATCATTTTTGCGTCGGATTCGAAAATCTAGACTCACAGGAAAAGGATCATATGGTGCCCGAGGTAGCAACAGACCCTTGGAGACAAGTCGGCTGGAGGCCGATGTATTGAATCTCGACGCAATTTGAGTGTTCCATCGTCATTACAAGGCCCTGAACGTTACAATTAACTATCATTTTTGCGTCGGATTCGAAAATCTAGACTTACAGGAGAACGACCATAAGGTGCCCGAGGCAGCAATAGACCCTTGGAGACAAGTCGGCCGGAGGACGATGTATCGAATCTCGACGCAATTTGAGAGTTCCATCGTCATTAGGCGGCCCTGAACGTTACAATTAACTATCATTTTGGCGTCGGATTCGTAAATCTAGACTTACAAGAGAACGACCATAAGGTGCCCGAGGCAGCATTAGACCCTTGGAGACAAGTCGGCTGGAGGACGATGTATAGGATCACGACGCAATTTGAGTGTTCCATCGTCATTAGGAGGCCCTGAATGTTACAATTAACTATCAGTTTTTCGTCGGATTCAAAAATCTAGACTCACAGCAGACGAACCATTTGGTGCCCGAGGCAGCAATATCCCCTTGGAGACAAATCGGCTGGAGGACGATGTATTGAATGCCGACGCATTTTGAGTCTTCTATCGTCATTAGGAGGCGCTGAACGTTACAATTCACTATCATTTTTGCGTCGGATTCGAAAATCTAGACTCACAGGAGAAGGATCATATTGTGCCCGAGACAGCAATATCCCCTAGGAGACAAGTGGGCTGGAGGACGATGTATTGAATCTCGACGCAATTTGAGTGTTCCATCGTCATTAGGAGGCCCTGAACCTTACAATTAACTATCAGTTTCGCGTCGGATTCGATAATCTAAACTCACAGGAGAACGACCATAAGGTGCCCGAGGCAGCAACAGACCCTTGGAGACAAGTCGGCTGGAGGACGATGTATTGAATCTCGACGCAATTTGAGTGTTCCATCGTCATTACAAGGCCCTGAACGTTACAATTAACTATAGTTTTTGCGTCGGATTCGATAATCTAGACTCACAGGAGAACGACCATAAGGTGCCCGAGGCAGCAATAGACCCTTGGAGACAAGTCGGCTGGGGGTCGATGTATTGGATCGCGACGCAATTTGAGTCTTCTATCGTCATTAGGAGGGGGTGAACGTTACAATTGACTATCATTTTTGCGTCGGATTCGAAAATCTAGACTCACAGGAGAAGGACCATGTGGTGCCCGAGGCAGCGATATCCCCTTGGAGACAAGTCGGCTGGAGGCCGATGTATTGAATCTCGACGCAATTTGAGTGTTCCATTGTCATTACAAAGCCCTGAACCTTACAATTAACTATCAGTTTCGCGTCGGATTCGAAAATCTACTCACAGGAGAAGTTCATACGGTGCTCGAGACAGCAATATACCCCTTGGAGAGAAATCGGCTGGAGGACGATGTATTGAATCTCGACGCAATTTGAGTCTTCTATCGTCATTAGGAGGCGCTCAACGTTACAATTCACTATCATTTTTGCGTCGGATTCGAAAATCTAGACTCACAGGAGAAAGATCATATTGTGCCCGAGACAGCAATTTCCCCTTGGAGACAAGTCGGCTGGAGGACGATGTATTGAATCTCGACGCAATTTGAGTGTTCCATCGTCATTAGAAGGCCCTGAACGTTACAATTAACTATGATTTTTGCGTCGGATTCGAAAATATAGACTCACAGGGGAACGACCATACGGTGCCCGAGGCAGCTATTGACCCTTGGAGACAAGTCGGTTGGAGGACGATGTATTGGATCGCGTCGCAAAATGAGTGTTCCATCGTCATTAGGAGGTCCTGAATGTTACAATTAACTATCAGTTTTGCGTCGGATTCGAAAATCTAAACTCACAGGAGAACGACCATAAGGTGCCCGAGACAGCAATAGACCGTTGGAGACAAGTCGGCTGGAGGCCGATGTATTGAATCTCGACGCAATTTGAGTGTTCCATCGTCATTACAAGGCCCTGAACGTTACAATTAACTATCATTTTTGCGTCGGATTCGAAAATCTAGACTCACAGGGGAACGACCATAGGGTGCCCGAGGCAGCGATATCCCCTTGGAGACAAGTCGGCTGGAGGACGATGTATTGAATGCCGACGCATTTTGAGTCTTCTATCGTCATTAGGAGGCGCTGAACGTTACAATTCACTATCATTTTTGCGTCGGATTCGAAAATCAAGACTCACAGGAGAAGGATCATATTGTGCCCGAGACAGCAATATCCCCTTGGAGACAAGTCGGCTGGAGGACGATGTATTGAATCGCGACGCAATTTGAGTCTTCCATCGTCATTAGGAGGCGGTGAACGTTACAATTCACTATCATTTTTGCGTCGGATTCGAAAATCTAGACTCACAGGAGAAGGACCATGTGGTGCAAGAGGCAGCGATATCCCCTTGGAGACAAGTCGGCTGGAGGCCGATGTATTGAATCTCGACGCAATTTGAGTGTTCCATTGTCATTACAAAGCCCTGAACCTTTCAATTAACTATCAGTTTCGCGTCGGATTCGAAAATCTACTCACAGGAGAAGTTCATACGGTGCTCGAGACCCCCCTTGGAGAGAAATCGGCTGGAGGACGATGTATTGAATCTCGACGCAATTTGAGTCTTTTATCGTCATTATGAGGCTCTCAACGTTACAATTCACTATCATTTTTGCGTCGGATTCGAAAATCTAGACTCACAGGAGAAAGATCATATTGTGCCCGAGACAGCAATATCCCCTTGGAGACATGTCGGCTGGAGGACGATGTATTGAATCTCGACGCAATTTGAGTGTTCCATCGGCATTACAAAGCCCTGAACCTTACAATTAACTATCAGTTTCGCGTCGGATTCGAAAATCTACTCACAGGAGAAGTTCTTACGGTGCTCGAGACAGCAATATACCCCTTGGAGACAAATCGGCTGGAGGACGATGTATCGAATCTCGACGCAATTTGAGTGTTCCATCGTCATTAGAAGGCCCTGAACGTTACAATCAACTATCATTTTTGCGTCGGATTCGAAAATCTAGACTCACAGGAGAACGACCATAAGGTGCCCGAGGCAGCAATAGACCCTTGGTGACAAGTCGGCTGGAGGCCGATGTATTGAATCTCGACGCAATTTGAGTGTTCCTTCGTCATTAGAAGGCCCTGAACGTTACAATTAACTATCATTTTTGCGTCGGATTCGAAAATCTAGACTCACAGGAGAACGACCATAAGGTGCCCTAGGCAGCAATAGACCCTTGGAGACAAGTCGGCTGGAGGCCGATGTATGGGATCTCGACGCAATTTGAGTGTTCCATCGTCATTAGAAGGCCCTGAACGTTACAATTAACTATCATTTTTGCGTCGGATTCGAAAATCTAGACTCACAGGAGAACGACCATAAGGTGCCCGAGGCAGCAATAGACCCTTGGTGACAAATCGGCTGGAGGACGATGTATTGAATGCCGACGCATTTTGAATCTCCTGTCGTCATTAGGAGGCGCTGAACGTTACAATTCACTATCATCTTTGCGTCGGATTCGAAAATCTAGACTCACAGGAGAAGGATCATATTGTGCCCGAGACAGCAATATCCCCTTGGAGACAAGTCGGCTGGAGGACGATGTATTGAATCTCGACGCAATTTCAGTGTTCCATCGTCATTAGAAGGCCCTGAACGTTACAATTAACTATCATTTTTGCGTCGGATTCGAAAATCTTGACTCACAGAAGAACGACCATAAGGTGCCCGAGGCAGCAATAGACACTTGGAGACAAGTCGGCTGGAGGACGATGTATTGGATCGCGACGCAATTTGAGTCTTCTATCGTCATTAGGAGGCGCCGAACGTTACAATTCACTATCATTTATGCGTCGGATTCGAAAATCTAGACTCACAGGAGAAGGACCATTTGGTGCCCGAGGCAGCGATATCCCCTTGGAGACAAGTCGGCTGGAGGACGATGTATTGAATCTCGACGCAATTTCAGTGTTCCATCGTCATTAGAAGGCCCTGAACGTTACAATTAACTATCATTTTTGCGTCGGATTCGAAAATCCAGACTCACAGGAGAACGACCATAAGGTGCCCGAGGCAGCAATAGACCCTTGGTGACAAGTCGGCTGGAGGCCGATGTATTGAATCTCGACGCAATTTGAGTGTTCCATCGTCATTACAAAGCCCTGAACATTCAATTACTTATCAGTTTCGCGTCGGATTCGAAAATCTACTCACAGGAGAAGTTCATACGGTTCTCGAGACAGCAATATACCCCTTGGAGACAAATCGGCTGGAGGACGATGTATTGAATCTCGACGCAATTTGAGTCTTCTATCGTCATTAGGAGGCTCTGAACGTTATAATTCACTATCATTATTGCGGCGGATTCGAAAATCTAGACTCACAGGAGAAAGATCATATTGTGCCCGAGACAGCAATATCCCCTTGGAGACAAGTCGGCTGGAGGACGATGTATTGAATCTCGACGCAATTTGAGTGTTCCACCGTCCTTACAAAGCCCTTAACCTTACAATTAACTATCAGTTTCGCGTCGGATTCGAAAATCTACTCACAGGAGAAGTTCATACGGTGCTCGAGACAGCAATATACCCCTTGGAGACAAATCGGCTGGAGGACGATGTATTGAATCTCGACGCAATTTGAGTGTTCCATCGTCATTAGAAGGCCCTGAACGTTACAATTAACTATCAGTTTCGCGTCGGATTCGAAAATCTACTCACAGGAGAAATTCATACGATGCTCGAGACAGCAATATACCCCTTGGAGACAAATCGGCTGGAGGACGATGTATTACATCTCGACGCAATTTGAGTCTTCTATCGTCATTAGGAGGCTCTGAACGTTATAATTCACTATCATTTTTGCGTCGGATTCGAGAATCTAGACTCACAGGAGAAAGATCATATTGTGCCCGAGACAGCAATATCCCCTTGGAGACAAGTCGGCTGGAGGACGATGTATTGAATCTCGACGCAATTTGAGTGTTCCATCGGCATTAGGAGGCCCTGAACGTTAAAATTAACTATCATTTTTGCGTCGGATTTGAAAATCTAGACTCTCAGGAGAACGACCATAAGGTGCCCGAGGCAGCAATAGACCCTTGGAGACAAGTCGGCTGGAGGACGATGTATTGGATCGCGACGCAATTTGAGTCTTCTATCGTCATTAGGAGGCTCTGAACGTTAAAATTAACTATGATTTTTGCGTCGGATTCGAAAATCTAGACTCACAGGGGAACGACCATACGGTACCCGAGGCAGCCATTGACCCTTGGAGACAAGTCGGTTGGAGGACGATGTATTGGATCGCGACGCAAAATGAGTGTTCCATCGTCATTAGGAGGCCCTGAATGTTACAATTAACTATCAGTTTTTCGTCGGATTCGAAAATCTAAACTCACAGGAGAACGACCATTAGGTGCCCGAGGCAGCAATAGACCGTTGGAGACAAGTCTGCTGGAGGCCGATGTATTGAATCTCGACGCAATTTGAGTGTTCCATCGTCATTACAAGGCCCTGAACCTTACAATTAACTATCAGTTTCGCGTCGGATTCGAAAATCTACTCACAGGAGAAGTTCATACGGTGCTCGAGACAGCAATATACCCCTTGGAGACAAATCGGCTGGAGGACGATGTATTGAATCTCGACGCAATTTGAGTCTTCTATCGTCATTAGGAGGCGCTGAACGTTACAATTCACTATCATTTTTGCGTCGGATATGATAATCTAAACTCACAGGAGAACGACCATACGGTGCCCGAGGCAGCAACAGACCCTTGGAGACAAGTCGGCTGGAGGCCGATGTATTGAATCTCGACGCAATTTGAGTGTTCCATCGTCATTACAAGGCCCTGAAGGTTACAATTAACTATCATTTTTGCGTTGATTCGAAAATCTAGACTCACAGGAGAACGACCATAAGGTGCCCGAGGCAGCAATAGACCCTTGGAGACAAGTCGGCTGGAGGACGATGTATTGGATCGCGACGCAAAATGAGTGTTCCATCGTCATTAGGAGGCCCTGAATGTTACAATTAACTATCAGTTTTTCGTCGGATTCGAAAATCTAAACTCACAGGAGAACGACCATAAGGTGCCCGAGGCAGCAATAGACCGTTGGAGACAAGTCGGCTGGAGGCCGATGTATTGAATCTCGACGCAATTTGAGTGTTCCATCGTCATTACAAGGCCCTGAACCTTACAATTAACTATCATTTTTGCGTCGGATTCGAAAATCCAGACTCACAGGAGAACGACCATAAGGTGCCCGAGGCAGCAATAGACCCTTGGTGACAAGTCGGCTGGAGGCCGATGTATTGAATCTCGACGCAATTTGAGTGTTCCATCGTCATTACAAAGCCCTGAACCTTCAATTACTTATCAGTTTCGCGTCGGATTCGAAAATCTACTCACAGGAGAAGTTCATACGGTGCTCGAGACAGCAATATACCCCTTGGAGACAAATTGGCTGGAGGACGATGTATTGAATCTCGACGCAATTTGAGTCTTCTATCGTCATTAGGAGGCTCTGAACGTTATAATTCACTATCATTTTTGCGTCGGATTCGAAAATCTAGACTCACAGGAGAAAGATCATATTGTGCCCGAGACAGCAATATCCCCTTGGAGACAAATCGGCTGGAGGACGATGTATTGAATCTCGACGCAATTTGAGTGTTCCATCGGCATTAGGAGGCCCTGAACGTTAAAATTAACTATCATTTTTGCGTCGGATTTCAAAATCTAGACTCTCAGGAGAACGACCATAAGGTGCCCGAGGCAGCAATAGACCCTTGGAGACAAGTCGGCTGGAGAACGATGTATTGGATCGCGACGCAATTTGAGTCTTCTATCGTCATTAGGAGGCTCTGAACGTTACAATTAACTATGATTTTTGCGTCGGATTCGAAAATCTAGACTCACAGGGGAACGACCATACGGTGCCCGAGGCAGCCATTGACCCTTGGAGTCAAGTCGGTTGGAGGACGATGTATTGGATCGCGACGCAAAATGAGTGTTCCATCGTCATTAGGAGGCCCTGAATGTTACAATTAACTATCAGTTTTTCGTCGGATTCGAAAATCTAAACTCACAGGAGAACGACCATTAGGTGCCCGAGGCAGCAATAGACCGTTGGAGACAAGTCTGCTGGAGGCCGATGTATTGAATCTCGACGCAATTTGAGTGTTCCATCGTCATTACAAGGCCCTGAACCTTACAATTACCTATCAGTTTCGCGTCGGATTCGAAAAACTACTCACAGGAGAAGTTCATACGGTGCACGAGACAGCAATATACCCCTTGGAGACAAATCGGCTGGAGGATGATGTATTGAATCTCGACGCAATTTGAGTCTTCTATCGTCATTAGGAGGCGCTGAACGTTACAATTCACTATCATTTTTGCGTCGGATTCGAAAATCTAGACTCACAGGAGAAAGATCATATTGTGCCCGAGACAGCAATATCCCCTTGGAGAAAAGTCGGCTGGATGACGATGTATTGAATCTCGACGCAATTTGAGTGTTCCATCGTCATTAGAAGGCCCTGAACGTTACAATTAACTATCATTTTTGCGTCGGATTCGAAAATCTAGACTCACAGGAGAAAGATCATATTGTGCCCGAGACAGCAATATCCCCTTGGAGACAAGTCGACTGGAGGACGATGTATTGAATCTCGACGCAATTTGAGTGTTCCATCGGCATTAGGAGGCCCTGAACGTTAAAATTAACTATCATTTTTGCGTCGGATATGATAATCTAAACTCACAGGAGAACGACCATACGGTGCCCGAGGCAGCAACAAACCCTTGGAGACAAGTCGGCTGGAGGCCGATGTATTGAATCTCGACGCAATTTGAGTGTTCCATCGTCATTACAAGGCCCTGAACGTTACAATTAACTATCATTTTTGCGTCGGATTCGAAAATCTAGACTCACAGGAGAACGACCATAAGGTGCCCGAGGCAGCAATAGACCCTTGGAGACAAGTCGGCTGGAGGACGATGTATTGGATCGCGACGCAAAATGAGTGTTCCATCGTCATTAGGAGGCCCTGAATGTTACAATTAACTATCAGTTTTTCGTCGGATTCTAAAATCTAAACTCACAGGAGAACGACCATAAGGTGCCCGAGGCAGCAATAGACCGTTGGAGACAAGTCGGCTGGAGGCCGATGTATTGAATCTCGACGCAATTTGAGTGTTCCATCGTGATTACAAGGCCCTGAACCTTACAATTAACTATCAGTTTCGCGTCGGATTCGAAAATCTACTCACAGGAGAAGTTCATACGGTGCTCGAGACAGCAATATACCCCTTGGAGACAAATCGGCTGGAGGACGATGTATTGAATCTCGACGCAATTTGAGTCTTCTATCGTCATTACATGGCCCTGAACGTTACAATTAACTATCATTTTTGCGTCGGATTCAAAAATCTACTCACAGGAGAAGTTCATACGGTGCTCGAGACAGTAATATCCCCTTGGAGACAAGTCCGCTGGAGGCCGATGTATTGAATCTCGACGCAATTTGAGAGTTCCATCGGCATTAGGAGGCCATGAACGTTACAATTAACTATCATTTTTGCGTCGGATTCGAAAATCTAGACTTACAAGAGAACGACCATAAGGTGCCCGAGGCAGCATTAGACCCTTGGAGACAAGTCGGCTGGAGGACGATGTATTGAATCTCGACGCAATTTGAGAGTTCTATCGTCATCAGGAGGCGCTGAAAGTTACTATTCACTATCATTTTTGCGTCGGATTGGAAAATCTAGACTCACAGGAGAAGGATCATATGGTGCCCGAGGTAGCAACAGACCCTTGGAGACAAGTCGGCTGGAGGCCGATGTATTGAATCTCGACGCAATTTGAGTGTTCCATCGTCATTACAAGGCCCTGAACGTTACAATTAACTATCATTTTTGCGTCGGATTCGAAAATCTAGACTTACAGGAGAACGACCATAAGGTGCCCGAGGCAGCAATAGACCCTTGGAGACAAGTCGGCTGGAGGACGATGTATTGAATCTCGACGCAATTTGAGAGTTCCATCGTCATTAGGCGGCCCTGAACGTTACAATTAACTATCATTTTGGCGTCGGATTCGTAAATCTAGACTTACAAGAGAACGACCATAAAGTGCCCGAGGCAGCATTAGACCCTTGGAGACAAGTCGGCTGGAGGACGATGTATTGGATCGCGACGCAATTTGAGTGTTCCATCGTCATTAGGAGGCCCTGAATGTTACAATTAACTATCAGTTTTTCGTCGGATTCGAAAATCTAGACTCACAGCTGACGAACCATTTGGTGCCCGAGGCAGCAATATCCCCTTGGAGACAAATCGGCTGGAGGACGATGTATTGAATGCCGACGCATTTTGAGTCTTCTATCGTCATTAGGAGGCGCTGAACGTTACAATTCACTATCATTTTTGCGTCGGATTCGAAAATCTAGACTCACAGGAGAAGGATCATATTGTGCCCGAGACAGCAATATCCCCTAGGAGACAAGTCGGCTGGAGGACGATGTATTGAATCTCTACGCAATTTGAGTGTTCCATCGTCATTAGAAGGCCCTGAACGTTAAAATTATCTATCATTTTTCCGTCGGATTCGATAATCTAAACTCACAGGAGAACGACCATACGGTGCCCGAGGCAGCAAAAGACACTTGGAGACAAGTCGGCTGGAGGACGATGTATTGAATCTCGACGCAATTTGAGTGTTCCATCGTCATTACAAGGCCCTGAACGTTACAATTAACTATAGTTTTTGCGTCGGATTCGAAAATCTAGACTCACAGGAGAACGACCATAAGGTGCCCGAGGCAGCAATAGACCCTTGGAGGCAAGTCGGCTGGGGGTCGATGTATTGGATCGCGACGCAATTTGAGTCTTCTATCGTCATTAGGAGGGGGTGAACGTTACAATTGACTATCATTTTTGCGTCGGATTCGAAAATCTAGACTCACAGGAGAAGGACCATGTGGTGCCCGAGGCAGCGATATCCCCTTGGAGACAAGTCGGCTGGAGGCCGATGTATTGAATCTCGACGCACTTTGAGTGTTCCATTGTCATTACAAAGCCCTGAACCTTACAATTAACTATCAGTTTCGCGTCGGATTCGAAAATCTACTCACAGGAGAAGTTCATACGGTGCTCGAGACAGCAATATACCCCTTGGAGAGAAATCGGCTGGAGGACGATGTATTGAATCACGACGCAATTTGAGTCTTCTATCGTCATTAGGAGGCGCTCAACGTTACAATTCACTATCATTTTTGCGTCGGATTCGAAAATCTAGACTCACAGGAGAAAGATCATATTGTGCCCGAGACAGCAATTTCCCCTTGGAGACAAGTCGGCTGGAGGACGATGTATTGAATCTCGACGCAATTTGAGTGTTCCATCGTCATTAGAAGGCCCTGAACGTTACAATTAACTATGATTTTTGCGTCGGATTCGAAAATCTAGACTCACAGGGGAACGACCATACGGTGCCCGAGGCAGCCATTGACCCTTGGAGACAAGTCGGTTGGAGGACGATGTATTGGATCGCGACGCAAAATGAGTGTTCCATCGTCATTAGGAGGCCCTGAATGTTACAATTAACTATCAGTTTTTCGTCGGATTCGAAAATCTAAACTCACAGGAGAACGACCATTAGGTGCCCGAGGCAGCAATAGACCGTTGGAGACAAGTCTGCTGGAGGCCGATGTATTGAATCTCGACGCAATTTGAGTGTTCCATCGTCATTACAAGGCCCTGAACCTTACAATTACCTATCAGTTTCGCGTCGGATTCGAAAATCTACTCACAGGAGAAGTTCATACGGTGCACGAGACAGCAATATACCCCTTGGAGACAAATCGGCTGGAGGATGATGTATTGAATCTCGACGCAATTTGAGTCTTCTATCGTCATTAGGAGGCGCTGAACGTTACAATTCACTATCATTTTTGCGTCGGATTCGAAAATCTTGACTCACAGGAGAAAGATCATATTGTGCCCGAGACAGCAATATCCCCTTGGAGAAAAGTCGGCTGGATGACGATGTATTGAATCTCGACGCAATTTGAGTGTTCCATCGTCATTAGAAGGCCCTGAACGTTACAATTAACTATCATTTTTGCGTCGGATTCGAAAATCTAGACTCACAGGAGAAAGATCATATTGTGCCCGAGACAGCAATATCCCCTTGGAGACAAGTCGACTGGAGGACGATGTATTGAATCTCGACGCAATTTGAGTGTTCCATCGGCATTAGGAGGCCCTGAACGTTAAAATTAACTATCATTTTTGCGTCGGATATGATAATCTAAACTCACAGGAGAACGACCATACGGTGACCGAGGCAGCAACAAACCCTTGGAGACAAGTCGGCTGGAGGCCGATGTATTGAATCTCGACGCAATTTGAGTGTTCCTTCGTCATTACAAGGCCCTGAACGTTACAATTAACTATCATTTTTGCGTCGGATTCGAAAATCTAGACTCACAGGAGAACGACCATAAGGTGCCCGAGGCAGCAATAGACCCTTGGAGACAAGTCGGCTGGAGGACGATGTATTGGATCGCGACGCAAAATGAGTGTTCCATCGTCATTAGGAGGCCCTGAATGTTACAATTAACTATCAGTTTTTCGTCGGATTCTAAAATCTAAACTCACAGGAGAACGACCATAAGGTGCCCGAGGCAGCAATAGACCGTTGGAGACAAGTCGGCTGGAGGCCGATGTATTGAATCTCGACGCAATTTGAGTGTTCCATCGTCATTACAAGGCCCTGAACCTTACAATTAACTATCAGTTTCGCGTCGGATTCGAAAATCTACTCACAGGAGAAGTTCATACGGTGCTCGAGACAGCAATATACCCCTTGGAGACAAATCGGCTGGAGGACGATGTATTGAATCTCGACGCAATTTGAGTCTTCTATCGTCATTACATGGCCCTGAACGTTACAATTAACTATCATTTTTGCGTCGGATTCAAAAATCTACTCACAGGAGAAGTTCATACGGTGCTCGAGACAGTAATATCCCCTTGGAGACAAGTCCGCTGGAGGCCGATGTATTGAATCTCGACGCAATTTGAGAGTTCCATCGGCATTAGGAGGCCATGAACGTTACAATTAACTATCATTTTTGCGTCGGATTCGAAAATCTAGACTTACAAGAGAACGACCATAAGGTGCCCGAGGCAGCATTAGACCCTTGGAGACAAGTCGGCTGGAGGACGATGTATTGAATCTCGACGCAATTTGAGAGTTCTATCGTCATCAGGAGGCGCTGAAAGTTACTATTCACTATCATTTTTGCGTCGGATTGGAAAATCTAGACTCACAGGAGAAGGATCATATGGTGCCCGAGGTAGCAACAGACCCTTGGAGACAAGTCGGCTGGAGGACGATGTATTGAATCTCGACGCAATTTGAGAGTTCCATCGTCATTAGGCGGCCCTGAACGTTACAATTAACTATCATTTTGGCGTCGGATTCGTAAATCTAGACTTACAAGAGAACGACCATAAAGTGCCCGAGGCAGCATTAGACCCTTGGAGACAAGTCGGCTGGAGGACGATGTATTGGATCGCGACGCAATTTGAGTGTTCCATCGTCATTAGGAGGCCCTGAATGTTACAATTAACTATCAGTTTTTCGTCGGATTCGAAAATCTAGACTCACAGCTGACGAACCATTTGGTGCCCGAGGCAGCAATATCCCCTTGGAGACAAATCGGCTGGAGGACGATGTATTGAATGCCGACGCATTTTGAGTCTTCTATCGTCATTAGGAGGCTCTGAACGTTACAATTCACTATCATTTTTGCGTCGGATTCGAAAATCTAGACTCACAGGAGAAGGATCATATTGTGCCCGAGACAGCAATATCCCCTAGGAGACAAGTCGGCTGGAGGACGATGTATTGAATCTCGACGCAATTTGAGTGTTCCATCGTCATTAGAAGGCCCTGAACGTTAAAATTATCTATCATTTTTCCGTCGGATTCGATAATCTAAACTCACAGGAGAACGACCATACGGTGCCCGAGGCAGCAACAGACCCTTGGAGACAAGTCGGCTGGAGGACGATGTATTGAATCTCGACGCAATTTGAGTGTTCCATCGTCATTACAAGGCCCTGAACGTTACAATTAACTATAGTTTTTGCGTCGGATTCGAAAATCTAGACTCACAGGAGAACGACCATAAGGTGCCCGAGGCAGCAATAGACCCTTGGAGGCAAGTCGGCTGGGGGTCGATGTATTGGATCGCGACGCAATTTGAGTCTTCTATCGTCATTAGGAGGGGGTGAACGTTACAATTGGCTATCATTTTTGCGTCGGATTCGAAAATCTAGACTCACAGGAGAAGGACCATGTGGTGCCCGAGGCAGCGATATCCCCTTGGAGACAAGTCGGCTGGAGGCCGATGTATTGAATCTCGACGCACTTTGAGTGTTCCATTGTCATTACAAAGCCCTGAACCTTACAATTAACTATCAGTTTCGCGTCGGATTCGAAAATCTACTCACAGGAGAAGTTCATACGGTGCTCGAGACAGCAATATACCCCTTGGAGAGAAATCGGCTGGAGGACGATGTATTGAATCACGACGCAATTTGAGTCTTCTATCGTCATTAGGAGGCGCTCAACGTTACAATTCACTATCATTTTTGCGTCGGATTCGAAAATCTAGACTCACAGGAGAAAGATCATATTGTGCCCGAGACAGCAATTTCCCCTTGGAGACAAGTCGGCTGGAGGACGATGTATTGAATCTCGACGCAATTTGAGTGTTCCATCGTCATTAGAAGGCCCTGAACGTTACAATTAACTATGATTTTTGCGTCGGATTCGAAAATCTAGACTCACAGGGGAACGACCATACGGTGCCCGAGGCAGCTATTGACCCTTGGAGACAAGTCGGTTGGAGGACGATGTATTGGATCGCGTCGCAAAATGAGTGTTCCATCGTCATTAGGAGGCCCTGAATGTTACAATTAACTATCAGTTTTTCGTCGGATTCGAAAATCTAAACTCACAGGAGAACGACCATAAGGTGCCCGAGACAGCAATAGACCGTTGGAGACAAGTCGGCTGGAGGCCGATGTATTGAATCTCGACGCAATTTGAGTGTTCCATCGTCATTACAAGGCCCTGAACGTTACAATTAATTATCATTTTTGCGTCGGATTCGAAAATCTAGACTCACAGGAGAACGACCATAAGGTGGCCGAGGCAGCGATATCCCCTTGGAGACAAGTCGGCTGGAGGACGATGTATTGAATGCCGACGCATTTTGAGTCTTCTATCGTCATTAGGAGGCGCTGAACGTTACAATTCACTATCATTTTTGCGTCGGATTCGAAAATCAAGACTCACAGGAGAAGGATCATATTGTGCCCGAGACAGCAATATCCCCTTGGAGACAAGTCGGCTGGAGGACGATGTATTGAATCGCGACGCAATTTGAGTCTTCCATCGTCATTAGGAGGCGGTGAAAGTTACAATTCACTATCATTTTTGCGTCGGATTCGAAAATCTAGACTCACAGGAGAAGGACCATGTGGTGCCCGAGGCAGCGATATCCCCTTGGAGACAAGTCGGCTGGAGGCCGATGTATTGAATCTCGACGCAATTTGAGTGTTCCATTGTCATTACAAAGCCCTGAACCTTTCAATTAACTATCAGTTTCGCGTCGGATTCGAAAATCTACTCACAGGAGAAGTTCATACGGTGCTCGAGACAGCAATATACCCCTTGGAGAGAAATCGGCTGGAGGACGATGTATTGAATCTCGACGCAATTTGAGTCTTTTATCGTCATTATGAGGCGCTCAACGTTACAATTCACTATCATTTTTGCGTCGGATTCGAAAATCTAGACTCACAGGAGAAAGATCATATTGTGCCCGAGACAGCAATATCCCCTTGGAGACATGTCGGCTGGAGGACGATGTATTGAATCACGACGCAATTTGAGTGTTCCATCGCCATTAGAAGGCCCTGAACGTTACAATTAACTATGATTTTTGCGTCGGATTCGAAAATCTAGACTCACAGGTGAACGACCATACGGTGCCCGAGGCAGCTATTGACCCTTGGAGACAAGTCGGTTGGAGGACGATGTATTGGATCGCGACGCAAAATGAGTGTTCCATCGTCATTAGGAGGCCCTGAATGTTACAATTAACTATCAGTTTTTCGTCGGATTCGAAAATCTAAACTCACAGGAGAACGACCATAAGGTGCCCGAGGCAGCAATAGACCGTTGGAGACAAGTCGGCTGGAGGCCGATGTATTGAATCTCGACGCAATTTGAGTGTTCCATCGTCATTACAAGGCCCTGAACCTTACAATTAACTATCAGTTTCGCGTCCGATTCGAAAATCTACTCACAGGAGAAGTTCATACGGTGCTCGAGACAGCAATAAACCCCTTGGAGACAAATCGGCTGGAGGACGATGTATTGAATCTCGACGCAATTTGAGTCTTCTATCGTCATTAGGAGGCGCTGAACGTTACAATTCACTATCATTTTTGCGTCGGATTCGAAAATCTAGACTCACAGGAGAAAGATCATATTGTGTCCGAGACAGCAATATCCCTTGGAGACAAGTCGGATGGAGGACGATGTATTGAATCTCGTCGCAATTTGAGTGTTCCATCGTCATTAGAAGGCCCTGAACGTTACAATTAACTATCATTTTTGCGTCGGATTCGAAAATCTAGACTCACAGGAGAACGACCATAAGGTGCCCGAGGCAGCAATAGACCCTTGGAGACAAGTCGGCTGGAGGCCGATGTATTGGATCTCGACGCAATTTTAGTGTTCCATCGTCATTAGAAGGCCCTGAACGTTTCAATTAACTATCATTTTTGCGTCGGATTTGAAAATCTTGACTCACAGGAGAACGACCATAAGGTGCCCGAGGCAGCAATAGACTCTTGGTGACAAGTCGGCTGGACGCCGATGTATTGAATCTCGACGCAATTTGAGTGTTCCATCGTCATTAGAAGGCCCTGTACGTAACAATTAACTATCATTTTTGCGTCGGATACGAAAATCTAGACTCACAGGAGAACGACCATAAGGTGCCCGAGGCAGCAATATCCCCTTGGAGACAAGTCGGCTGGAGGACGATGTATTGAATCTCGACGCAATTTGAGTGTTCCATCGTCATTAGAAGGCCCTGAACGTTACAATTAACTATCATTTTTGCGTCGGATTCGAAAATCTAGACTCACAGGAGAACGACCATAAGGTGCCCGAGGCAGCAATAGACCCTTGGAGACAAGTCGGCTGGAGGCCGATGTATTGAATCTCGACGCAATTTGAGTGTTCCATCGGCATTAGGAGGCCCTGAACGTTAAAATTAACTATCATTTTTCCGTCGGATTCGATAATCTAAACTCACAGGAGAACGACCATACGGTGCCCGAGGCAGCAACAGACCCTTGGAGACAAGTCGGCTGGAGGCCGATGTATTGAATCTCGACGCAATTTGAGTGTTCCATCGGCATTAGGAGGCCCTGAACGTTAAAATTAACTATCATTTTTCCGTCGGATTCGATAATCTAAACTCACAGGAGAACGACCATACGGTGCCCGAGGCAGCAACAGACCCTTGGAGACAAGTCGGCTGGAGGACGATGTATTGAATCTCGACGCAATTTGAGTGTTCCATCGTCATTACAAGGCCCTGAACGTTACAATTAACTATCATTTTTGCGTCGGATTCGAAAATCTAGACTCACAGGAGAACGACCATAAGGTGCCCGAGGCAGCAATAGACCCTTGGAGACATGTCGGCTGGAGGACGATGTATTGGATCGCAACGCAATTTGAGTCTTCTATCGTCATTAGGAGGCGCTGAACGTTACAATTCACTATCATTTTTGTGTCGGATTCGAAAATCTAGACTCACAGGAGAAGGACCATGTGGTGCCCGAGGCAGCGATATCCCCTTGGAGACAAGTCGGCTGGAGGCCGATGTATTGAATCTCGACGCAATTTGAGTGTTCCATCGTCATTACAAGGCCCTGAACGTTACAATTAACTATCAGTTTCGCGTCAGATTCGAAAATCTACTCACAGGAGAAGTTCATACGGTGCTCGAGACAGCAATATACCCCTTGGAGAGAAATCGGCTGGAGGAGGATGTATTGAATCTCGAAGCAATTTGAGTGTTCCATCGTCATTAGAAGGCCCTGAACGTAACAATTAACTATCATTTTTGCGTCGGATACGAAAATCTAGACTCACAGGAGAACGACCATAAGGTGCCCGAGGCAGCAATAGACCCTTGGAGACAAGTCGGCTGGAGGACGATGTATTGAATCTCGACGCAATTTGAGAGTTCCATCGTCATTAGGCGGCCCTGAACGTTACAATTAACTATCATTTTGGCGTCGGATTCGTAAATCTAGACTTACAAGAGAACGACCATAAAGTGCCCGAGGCAGCATTAGACCCTTGGAGACAAGACGGCTGGAGGACTATGTATTGGATCGCGACGCAATTTGAGTGTTCCATCGTCATGAGGAGGCCCTGAATGTTACAATTAACTATCAGTTTTTCGTCGGATTCGAAAATCTAGACTCACAGCAGACGAACCATTTGGTGCCCGAGGCAGCAATATCCCCTTGGAGACAAATCGGCTGGAGGACGATGTATTGAATGCCGACGCATTTTGAGTCTTCTATCGTCATTAGGAGGCGCTGAACGTTACAATTCACTATCATTTTTGCGTCGGATTCGAAAATCTAGACTCACAGGAGAAGGATCATATTGTGCCCGAGACAGCAATATCCCCTTGGAGACAAGTCGGCTGGAGGACGATGTATTGAATCTCGACGCAATTTGAGTGTTCCATCATCATTAGAAGGCCCTGAACGTTACAATTAACTATCATTTTTGCGTCGGATTCGAAAATCTAGACTCACAGGAGAACGACCATAAGGTGCCCGAGGCAGCAATATCCCCTTGGAGACAAGTCGGCTGGAGGCCGATGTATTGAATCTCGACGCAATTTGAGTGTTCCATCGGCATTAGGAGGCCCTGAACGTTAAAATTAACTATCATTTTTCCGTCGGATTCGATAATCTAAACTCACAGGAGAACGACCATACGGTGCCCGAGGCAGCAACAGACCCTTGGAGACAAGTCGGCTGGAGGACGATGTATTGAATCTCGACGCAATTTGAGTGTTCCATCGTCATTACAAGGCCCTGAACGTTACAATTAACTATCATTTTTGCGTCGGATTCGAAAATCTAGACTCACAGGAGAACGACCATAAGGTGCCCGAGGCAGCAACAGACCCTTGGAGACAAGTCGGCTGGTGGACGATGTATTGGATCGCAACGCAATTTGAGTCTTCTATCGTCATTAGGAGGCGCTGAACGTTACAATTCACTATCATTTTTGCGTCGGATTCGAAAATCTAGACTCACAGGAGAAGGACCATGTGGTGCCCGAGGCAGCGATATCCCCTTGGAGACAAGTCGGCTGGAGGCCGATGTATTGAATCTCGACTCAATTTGAGTGTTCCATTGTCATTACAAAGCCCTGAACCTTACAATTAACTATCAGTTTCGCGTCGGATTCGAAAATCTACTCACAGGAGAAGTTCATACGGTGCTCGAGACAGCAATATACCCCTTGGAGAGAAATCGGCTGGAGGACGATGTATTGAATCTCGACGCAATTTGAGTCTTCTATCGACATTATGAGGCGCTGAACGTTACAATTCACTATCATTTTTGCGTCGGATTCGAAAATCTAGACTCACAGGAGAAAGATCATATTGTGCCCGAGACAGCAATATCCCCTTGGAGACAAGTCGGCTGGAGGGCGATGTATTGAATCTCGACGCAATTTGAGTGTTCCATCGTCATTAGAAGGCCCTGAACGTTACAATTAACTATGATTTTTGCGTCGGATTCGAAAATCTAGACTCACAGGGGAACGACCATACGGTGCCCGAGGCAGCTATTGCCCTTGGAGACAAGTCGGTTGGAGGACGATGTATTGGATCGCGACGCAAAATGAGTGTTCCATCGTCATTAGGAGGCCCTGAATGTTACAATTAACTATCAGTTTTCGCCGGATTCGAAATCTAAACTCACAGGAGAACGACCATAAGGTGCCCGAGGCAGCAATAGACCGTTGGAGACAAGTCGGCTGGAGGCCGATGTATTGAATCTCGACGCAGTTTGAGTGTTCCATCGTCATTACAAGGCCCTGAACCTTACAATTAACTATCAGTTTCGCGTCGGATTCGAAAATCTACTCACAGGAGAAGTTCATACGGTGCTCGAGACAGCAATAAACCCCTTGGAGACAAATCGGCTGGAGGACGATGTATTGAATCTCGACGCAATTTGAGTCTTCTATCGTCATTAGGAGGCGCTGAACGTTACAATTCACTATCATTTTTGCGTCGGATTCGAAAATCTAGACTCACAGGAGAAGGATCATATTGTGCCCGAGACAGCAATATCCCCTTGAAGACAAGTCGGATGGAGGACGATGTATTGAATCTCGGCGCAATTTGAGTGTTCCATCGTCATCAGAAGGCCCTGAACGTTACAATTAACTATCATTTTTGCGACGGATTCGAAAATCTAGACTCACAGGAGAGCGACCATAAGGTGCCCGAGGCAGCAATAGACCCTTTGAGACAAGTCGGCTGGAGGTCGATGTATTGGATCGCAACGCAATTTAAGTCTTCTATCGTCATTAGGAGGCGCTGAACGTTACAATTCACTATCATTTTTGCGTCGTATTCGAAAATCTAGACTCACAGGAGAAAGATCATATTGTGCCCGAGACAGAATATCCCCTTGGAGACAAGTCGGATGGAGGACGATGTATTGAATCTCGTCGCAATTTGAGTCTCCTATCGTCATTAGGAGGCGCTGAACGTTACAATTCACTATCATTTTTGCGTCGGATTCGAAAATCTAGACTCACAGGAGAAGGACCATGTGGTGCCCGAGGCAGCGATATCCCCTTGGAGACAAGTCGGCTAGAGGTCGATGTATTGAATCTCGACGCAATTTGAGTGTTCCATTGTCATTACAAAGCCCTGAACCTTACAATTAACTATCAGTTTCGCGTCAGATTCGAGAATCTACTCACAGGAGAAGTTCATACGGTGCTCGAGACAGCAATATACCCCTTGGAGAGAAATCGGCTGGAGGACGATGTATTGAATCTCGAAGCAAATTGAGTGTTCCATCGTCATTAGAAGGCCCTGAACGTAACAATTAACTATCATTTTTGCGTCGGATACGAAAATCTAGACTCACAGCAGACGACACATTTGGTGCCCGAGGCAGCAATAGACCCTTGGAGACAAGTCGGCTGGAGGACGATGTATTGAATCTCGACGCAATTTGAGAGTTCCATCGTCATTAGGCGGCCCTGAACGTTACAATTAACTATCATTTTGGCGTCGGATTCGTAAATCTAGACTTACAAGAGAACGACCATAAAGTGCCCGAGGCAGCATTAGACCCTTGGAGACAAGACGGCTGGAGGACGATGTATTGGATCGCGACGCTATTTGAGTGTTCCATCGTCATTAGGAGGCCCTGAATGTTACAATTAACTATCAGTTTTTCGTCGGATTCGAAAATCTAGACTCACAGCAGACGAAACATTTGGTGCCCGAGGCAGCAATATCCCCTTGGAGACAAATCGGCTGGAGGACGATGTATTGAATGCCGACGCATTTTGAGTCTTCTATCGTCATTAGGAGGCGCTGAACGTTACAATTCACTATCTTTTTTGCGTCGGATTCGAAAATCTAGACTCACAGGAGAAGGATCATATTGTGCCCGAGACAGCAATATACCCTTGGAGACAAGTCGGCTGGAGGACGATGTATTGAATCTCGACGCAATTTGAGTGTTCCATCGTCATTAGAAGGCCCTGAACGTTACAATTAACTATCATTTTTGCGTCGGATTCGAAAATCTAGACTCACAGGAGAACGACCATAAGGTGCCCGAGGCAGCAATAGACCCCTGGAGACAAGTCGGCTGGAGGCCGATGTATTGAATCTCGACGCAATTTGAGTGTTCCATCGGCATTAGGAGGCCCTGAACGTTAAAATTAACTATCATTTTTCCGTCGGATTCGATAATCTAAACTCACAGGAGAACGACCATACGGCGCCCGCGGCAGCAACAGACCCTTGGAGACAAGTCGGCTGGAGGACGATGTATAGAATCTCGACGCAATTTGAGTGTTCCATCGTCATTACAAGGCCCTGAACGTTACAATTAACTATCAGTTTTTCGTCGGATTCGAAAATCTAAACTCACAGGAGAACGACCATAAGGTGCCCGAGGCAGCAATAGACCGTTGGAGACAAGTCGGCTGGAGGCCGATGTATTGAATCTCGACGCAGTTTGAGTGTTCCATCGTCATTACAAGGCCCTGAACCTTACAATTAACTATCAGTTTCGCGTCGGATTCGAAAATCTACTCACAGGAGAAGTTCATACGGTGCTCGAGACAGCAAAAAACCCCTTGGAGACAAATCGGCTGGAGGACGATGTATTGAATCTCGACGCAATTTGAGTCTTCTATCGTCATTAGGAGGCGCTGAACGTTACAATTCACTATCATTTTTGCGTCGAATTCGAAAATCTAGACTCACAGGAGAAAGATCATATCGTGCCCGAGACAGCAATATCCCCTTGGAGGCAAGTCGGATGGAGGACGATGTATTGAATCTCGTCGCAATTTGAGTGTTCCATCGTCGTTAGAAGGCCCTGAACGTTACAATTAACTATCATTTTTGCGTCGGATTCGAAAATCTAGACTCACAGGAGAACGACCATAAGGTGCCCGAGGCAGCAATAGACCCTTGGAGACAAGTCGGCTGGAGGCCGATGTATTGGATCTCGACGCAATTTGAGTGTTCCATCGTCATTAGAATGCCCTGAACGTTACAATTAACTATCATTTTTGCGTCGGATTCGAAAATCTAGACTCACAGGAGAACGACCATAAGGTGCCCGAGGCAGCAATAGACCCTTGGTGACAAGTCGGCTGGAGGCCGATGTATTGAATCTCGACGCAATTTGAGTGTTCAATCGTCATTAGAAGGCCCTGAACGTTACAATTAACTATGATTTTTGCGTCGGATTCGAAAATCTAGACTTACAAGAGAACGACCATAAAGTGCCCGAGGCAGCGTTAGACCCTTGGAGACAAGACGGCTGGAGGACGATGTATTGGATCGCAACTCAATTTGAGTGTTCCATCGTCACTAGGAGGCCCTGAATGTTACAATTAACTATCAGTTTTTCGACGGATTCGAAAATCTAGACTCACAGCAGACGAACCATTTGGTGCCCGAGGCAGCAATATCCCCTTGGAGACAAATCGGCTATAGGACGATGTATTGAATCTCGACGCATTTTGAGTCTTCTATCGTCATTAGGAGGCGCTGAACGTTACAATTCACTATCATTTTTGCGTCGGATTCGAAAATCTAGATTCACAGGAGAAGGATCATATTGTGCCCGAGACAGCAATATCCCCTAGGAGACAAGTCGGCTGGAGGACGATGTATTGAATCTCGACGCAATTTGAGTGTTCCATCGTCATTAGAAGGCCCTGAACGTTACAATTAACTATCATTTTTGCGTCGGATTCGAAAATCTAGACTCACAGGAGAACGACCATAAGGTGCCCGAGGCAGCAATAGACCCTTGGAGACAAGTCGGCTGGAGGCCGATGTATTGAATCTCGACGCAACTTGAGTGTTCCATCGGCATTAGGAGGCCCTGAACGTTAAAATTAACTATCATTTTTCCGTCGGATTCGATAATCTAAACTCACAGGAGAACGACCATACGGTGCACAAGGCAGCAACAGACCGTTGGAGACAAGTCGGCTGGAGGACGATGTATTGAATCTCGACGCAATTTTAGTGTTCCATCGTCATTACCAGGCCCTGAACGTTACAATTAACTATCATTTTTGCGTCGGATTCGAAAATCTAGACTCACAGGAGAACGACCATAAGGTGCCCGAGGCAGCAATAGACCCTTGGAGACAAGTCGGCTGGAGGACGATGTATTGGATCGCAACGCAATTTGAGTCTTCTATCGTCATTAGGAGGCGCTGAACGTTACAATTCACTATCATTTTTGCGTCGGATTCGAAAATCTAGACTCACAGGAGAAAGATCACATTGTGCCCGAGACAGCAACATCCCCTTGGAGACAAGTCGGATGGAGGACGATGTATTGAATCTCGTCGCAATTTGAGTCTTCTATCGTCATTAGGAGGCGCTGAACGTTACAATTCGCTATCATTTTTGCGTCGGATTCGAAAATCTAGACTCACAGGAGAAGGATCATGTGGTGCCCGAGGCAGCGATATCCCCTTGGAGACAAGTTGGCTGGAGGCCGATGTATTGAATCTCGACGCAATTTGAGTGTTCCATTATCATTACAAAGCCCTGAACCTTACAATTAACTATCAGTTTCGCGTCAGATTCGAAAATCTACTCACAGGAGAAGTTCATACGGTGCTCGAGACAGCAATATACCCCTTGGAGAGAAATCGGCTGGAGGACGATGTATTGAATCTCGAAGCAATTTGAGTGTTCCATCGTCATTAGAAGGCCCTGAACGTTACAATTAACTATGATTTTTGCGTCGGATTCGAAAATCTAGACTTACAAGAGAACGACCATAAAGTGCCCGAGGCAGCATTAGACCCTTGGAGACAAGACGGCTGGAGGACGATGAATTGGATCGCGACGCAATTTGAGTGTTCCATCGTCATTAGGAGGCCCTGAATGTTACAATTAACTATCGGTTTTTCGTCGGATTCGAAAATCTAGACTCACAGCAGACGAACCATTTGGTGCCCGAGGCAGCAATATCCCCTTGGAGACAAATCGGCTGGAGGACGATGTATTGAATGCCGACGCATTTTGAGTCTTCTATCGTCATTAGGAGGCGCTGAACGTTACAATTCACTATCATTTTTGCGTCGGATTCGAAAATCTAGACTCACAGGAGAAAGATCATATTGTGCCCGAGACAGCAATATCCCCTTGGAGACAAGTCGGCTGGAGGACGATGTATTGAATCTCGACGCAATTTGAGTGTTCCATCGTCATTAGAAGGCCCTGAACGTTACACTTAACTATGATTTTTGCGTCGGATTCGAAAATCTAGACTCACAGGGGAACGACCATACGGTGCCCGAGGCAGCTATTGCCCTTGGAGACAAGTCGGTTGGAGGACGATGTATAGGATCGCGACGCAAAATGAGTGTTCCATCGTCATTAGGAGGACCTGAATGTTACAATTAACTATCAGTTTTTCGTCGGATTCGAATATCTAAACTCACAGGAGAACGACCACAAGGTGCCCGAGGCAGCAATAGACCGTTGGAGACAAGTCGGCTGGAGGACGATGTATTGAATCTCGACGCAATTTGAGAGTTTTATCGTCATTAGGCGGCCCTGAACGTTACAATTAACTATCATTTTGGCGTCGGATTCGTAAATCTAGACTTACAAGAGAACGACCATAATGTGCCCGAGGCAGCATTAGACCCTTGGAGACAAGTCGGCTGGAGGACGATGTATTGAATCTCGACGCAATTTGAGTCTCCTATCGTCATTAGGAGGCGCTGAACGTTACAATTCACTATCATTTTTTCGTCGGATTCGAAAATCTAGACTCACAGGAGAAAGATCATAATGTGCCCGGGACAGCAATATCCACTTGGAGACAAGTCGGATGGAGGACGATGTATTGAATCTCGTCGCAATTTGAGTGTTCCATCGTCATTAGAAGGCCCTGAACGTTACAAATAACTATCATTTTTGCGTCGGATTCGAAAATCTAGACTCACAGGAGAACGACCATAAGGTGCCCGAGGCAGCAATAGACCCTTGGTGACAAGTCGGCTGGAGGCCGATGTATTGAATCTCGACGCAATTTGAGTGTTCCATCGTCATTAGAAGGCCCTGAACGTTACAATTAACTATGATTTTTGCGTCGGATTCGAAAATCTAGACTCACAGGAGAACGACCATAAGGTGCCCGAGGCAGCAATAGACCCTTGGAGACAAGTCGGCTGGAGGACGATGTATTGAATCTCGACGCAATTTGAGAGTTTCATCGTCATTAGGCGGCCCTGAACGTTACAATTAACTATCATTTTGGCGTCGGATTCGTAAATCTAGACTTACAAGAGAACGACCATAAAGTGCCCGAGGCAGCATTAGACCCTTGGAGACAAGTCGGCTGGAGGACGATGTATTGGATCGCGACGCAATTTGAGTGTTCCATCGTCATTAGGAGGCCATGAATGTTACTATTAACTATCAGTTTTTCGTCGGATTCGAAAATCTAGACTCACAGCAGACGAACCATTTGGTGCCCGAGGCAGCAATATCCCCTTGGAGACAAATCGGCTGGAGGACGATGTATTGAATGCCGACGCATTTTGAGTCTTCTATCGTCATTAGGAGGCGCTGAACGTTACAATTCACTATCATTTTTACGTCGGATTCGAAAATGTAGACTCACAGGAGAAGGATCAAATTGTGCCCGAGACAGCAATATCCCCTTGGAGACAAGTCGGCTGGAGGACGATGTATTGAATCTCGACGCAATTTGAGTGTTCCATCGACATTAGAAGGCCCTGAACGTTAAAATTAACTCTCATTTTTGCGTCGGATTCGATAATCTAAATTCACAGGAGAACGACCATACGGTGCCCGAGGCAGCAACAGACCCTTGGAGACAAGTCGGCTGGAGGACGATGTATTGAATCTCGACGCAATTTGAGTGTTCCATCGTCATTACAAGGCCCTGAACGTTACAATTAACTATCGTTTTAGCGTCGGATTCGAAAATCTAGACTCACAGGAGAACGACCATAAGGTGCCCGAGGCAGCAATAGACCCTTGGAGACAAGTCGGCTGGAGGACGATGTATTGGATCGCGACGCAATTTGAGTCTTCTATCGTCATTAGGAGGCGGTGAACGTTACAATTCACTATCGTTTTTGCGTCGCATTCGAAAATCTAGACTCACAGGGGAACGACCGTATGGTGCCCGAGGCAGCTATTGACCCTTGGATACAAGTCGGTTGGAGGACGATGTATTGGATCGCGACGCAAAATGAGTGTTCCATCGTCATTAGGAGGCCTGAATGTTACAATTAACTATCAGTTTTTCGTCGGATTCGAAAATCTAAACTCACAGGAGAACGACCACAAGGTGCCCGAGGAAGCAATAGACCGTTGGAGACAAGTCGGCTGGAGGCCGATGTATTGAATCTCGACGCAATTTGAGTGTTCCATCGTCATTACAAGGCCCTGAACCTTACAATTAACTATCAGTTTCGCGTCGGATTCGAAAATCTACTCACAGGAGAAGTTCATACGGTGCTCGAGACAGCAATAAACCCCTTGGAGACAAATCGGCTGGAGGACGATGTATTGAATCTCGACGCAATTTGAGTCTTCTATCGTCATTAGGATGCGCTGAACGTTACAATTCACTATCATTTTTGCGTCGGTTTCGAATATCTAGACTCACAGGAGAAAGATCATATTGTGACCGAGACAGCAATATCCCCTTGGAGACAAGTCGGATGGAGGACGATGTATTGAATCTCGACGCAATTTGAGTGTTCCATCGTCATTACAAGGCCCTGAACGTTACAATTAACTATCATTTTTGCGTCGAATTCCAAAATCTAGACTCACAGGAGAACGACCATAAGGTGCCCGAGGCAGCAATAGACCCTTGGAGACAAGTCGGCTGGAAACCGATGTATTGGATCTCGACGCAATTTGAGTGTTCCATCGTCATTAGACGGCCCTGAACGTTACAATTAACTATCGTTTTTGCGTCGGATTCGAAAATCTAGACTCACAGGAGAACGACCATAAGGTGCCCGAGGCAGCAATAGACCCTTGGTGACATGTCGGCTGGAGGCCGATGTATTGAATCTCGACGCAATTTGAGTGTTCCATCGTCATTAGAAGGCCTGAACGTTACAATTAACTATCATTTTTGCGTCGGATACGAAAATCTAGACTCACAGGAGAACGACCATAAGGCGCCCGAATCAGCAATAGACCCTTGGAGACAAGTCGGCTGGAGGACGATGTATTGAATCTCGACGCAATTTGAGAGTTGTATCGTCATTAGGTGGCCCTGAACGTTACAATTAACTATCATTTTGGCGTCGGATTCGTAAATCTAGACTTACAAGAGAACGACCATAAAGTGCCCGAGGGTGCATTAGACCCTTGGAGACAAGACGGCTGGAAACCGATGTATTGGATCGCGACGCAATTTGAGTGTTCCATTGTCATTAGGAGCCCTGAATGTTACAATTAACTATCAGTTTTTCGTCGGATTCGAAAATCTAGACTCACAGCAGACGAACCATTTGGTGCCCGAGGCAGCAATATCCCCTTGGAGACAAATCGGCTGGAGGACGATGTATTGAATGCCGACGCATTTTGAGTCTTCTATCGTCATTAGGAGGCGCTGTACGTTACAATTCACTATCATTTTTGCGTCGGATTCGAAAATCTAGACTCACAGGATAAGGATCATATTGTGCCCGAGACAGCAATATCCCCTTGGAGACAAGTCGGCTGGAGGACGATGTATTGAATCTCGACGCAATTTGAGTGTTCCATCGTCATTAGAAGGCCCTGAACGTTACAATTAACTATCATTTTTGCGTCGGATTCGAAAATCTAGACTCACAGGAGAACGACCATAAGGTGCCCGAGGCAGCAATAGACCCTTGGAGACAAGTCGGCTGGAGGTCGATGTATTGAATCTCGACGCAATTTGAGTGTTCCATCGGCATTAGGAGGCCCTGAATGTTAAAATAAACTATCATTTTTCCGTCGGATTCGATAATCTAAACTCACAGGAGAACGACCATACGGTGCCCGAGGCAGCAACAGACCCTTGGAGACAAGTCGGCTGGAGGACGATGTATTGAATCTCGACGCAATTTGAGTGTTCCATCGTCATTACAAGGCCCTGAACGTTACAATTAACTATCATTTTTGCGTCGGATTCGAAAATCTAGACTCACAGGAGAACGACCATAAGGTGCCCGAGGCAGCAATATCCCCTTGGAGACAAATCGGCTGGAGGACGATGTATTGAATGCCGACGCATTTTGAGTTTTCTATCGTCATTAGGAGGCGCTGAACGTTACAACTCACTATCATTTTTGCGTCGGATTCGAAAATCTAGACTCACAGGAGAAGGATCATATTGTGCCCGAGACAGCAATATCCCCTTGGAGACAAGTTGGCTGGAGGACGATGTATTGAATCTTGACGCAATTTGAGTGTTCCATCGTCATTAGAAGGCCCTGAACGTTAAAATTAACTATCATTTTTCCGTCGGATTCGATAATCTAAACTCACAGGAGAACGACCATACGGTGCCCGAGGCAGCAACAGACCCTTGGAGACAAGTCGGCTGGAGGACGATGTATTGAATCTCGACGCAATTTGAGTGTTCCATCGTCATTACAAGGCCCTGAACGTTACAATTAACTATCATTTTTGCGTCGGATACGAAAATCTAGACTCACAGGAGAACGACCATAGGGTGCCCGAGGCAGCAATAGACCCTTGGAGAAAAGTCGGCTGGAGGCCGATGTATTGAATCTCGACGCAATTTGAGTGTTCCATTGTCATTACAAAGCCCTGATCCTTACAATTAACTATCAGTTTCGCGTCGGATTCGAAAATCTAATCACAGGAGAAGTTCATACTGTGCTCGAGACAGCAATATACCCCTTGGAGAGAAATCGGCTGGAGGACGATGTATTGAATCTCGACGCAATTTGAGTCTTATATCGTCATTATGAGGCGCTCAACGTTACAATTCACTATAATTTTTGCGTCGGATTCGAAAGTCTAGACTCACAGGAGAAAGATCATATTGTGCCCGAGACAGCAATATCCCCTTGGAGACAAGTCGGCTGGAGGACGATGTATTGAATCTCGACGCAATTTGAGTGTTCCATCGTCATTAGATGGCCTGAACGTTAGAATTAACTATGATTTTTGCGTCGGATTCGAAAATCTAGACTCACAGGGGAACGACCATACGGTGCCCGAGGCAGCTATTGACCCTTGGAGACAAGTCGGTTGGAGGCCGATGTATTGGATCGAGACGCAAAATGAGTGTTCCATCGTTATTACAAGGCCCTGAACCTTACAATTAACTATCAGTTTCGCGTCGGATTCGAAAATCTACTTACAGGAGAAGTTCATACGGTGCTCGAGACAGCAATAAACCCCTTGGAGACAAATCGGCTGGAGGACGATGTATTGAATCTCGACGCAATTTGAGTCTTCTATCGTCATTAGGAGGCGCTGAACGTTACAATTAACTATCATTTTTGGGTCGGATACGAAAATCTAGACTCACAGGAGAACGATCATAAGGTGCCCGAGGCAGCAAAGACCCTTGGAAACAAGTCGGCTGGAGGGCGATGTATTGAATCTCGACGCAATTTGAGAGTTCCATCGTCATTAGGCGGCCCTGAACGTTACAATTAACTATCAGTTTTTCGTCGGATTGGAAAATCTAGACTCACAGCAGACGAACCATTTGGTGCCCGAGGCAGCAATATCCCCTTGGAGACAAATCGGCTGGAGGACGATGTATTGAATGCCGACGCATTTTGAGTCTTCTATCGTCATTAGGAGGCACTGAACGTTACAATTCACTATAATTTTTGCGTCGGATTCGAAAATCTAGACTCACAGGAGAAGGATCATATTGTGCCCGAGACAGCAATATCCCCTTGGAGACAAGTCGGCTGGAGGACGATGTATTGAATCTCGACGCAATTTGAGTGTTCCATCGTCATTAGAAGGCCCTGAACGTTACGATTAACTATCATTTTTGCGTCGGATTCGAAAATCTAGACTCACAGGAGAACGACCATAAGGTGCCCGAGGCAGCAATAGACCCTTGGAGACAAGTCGGCTGGAGGCCGATGTATTGAATCTCGACGCAATTTGAGTGTTCCATCGGCATTAGGAGGCCCTGAACGTTAAAATTAACTATCATTTTTCCGTCGGATTCGATAATCTAAACTCGCAGGAGAACGACCATACGGTGCCCGAGGCAGCAACAGACCCTTGGAGACAAGTCGGCTGGAGGACGATGTATTGAATCTCGACGCAATTTGAGTGTTCCATCGTCATTACAAGGCCCTGAACGTTACAATTAACTATGATTTTTGCGTCGGATTCGAAAATCTAGACTCACAGGAGAACGACCATAAGGTGCCCGAGGCAGCAATAGACCCTTGGAGACAAGTCGGCTGGAGGCCGATGTATTGGATCTCGACGCAATTTGAGTGTTCCATCGTCATTAGAAGGCCTGAACGTTACAATTAACAATCATTTTGCGTCGGATTCGAAAATCTAGACTCGCAGGAGAACGACCATAAGGTGCCCGAGGCAGCAATAGACCCTTGGTGACAAGTCGGCTGGAGGCGATGTATTGAATCGCGACGCAATTTGAGTGTTCCATCGTCATTAGAAGGCCCTGAACGCTACAATTAACTATCATTTTTGGGTCGGATACGAAAATCTAGACTCACAGGAGAACGACCATAAGGTGCCCGAGGCAGCAAAGTCCCTTGGAAACAAGTCGGCTGGAGGATGATGTATTGAATCTCGACGCAATTTGAGAGTTCCATCGTCATTAGGCGGCCCTGAACGTTACAATTAACTATCATTTTTGGGTCAGATACGAAAATCTAGACTCACAGGAGAACGACCATAAGGTGCCCGAGGCAGCAAAGTCCCTTGGAAACAAGTCGGCTGGAGGATGATGTATTGAATCTCGACGCAATTTGAGAGTTCCATCGTCATTAGGCGGCCCTGAACGTTACAATTAACTATCATTTTGGCGTCGGATTCGTAAATCTAGACTTACAAGAGAACGACCATAAAGTGCCCGAGGTAGCATTAGACCCTTGGAGACAAGACGGCTGGAGGACGATGTATTGGATCGCGACGCAATTTGAGTGTTCCATCGTCATTAGGAGGCCCTGAATGTTACAATTAACTATCAGTTTTTCGTCGGATTCGAAAATCTAGACTCACAGCAGACGAACCATTTGGTGCCCAAGGCAGCAATATCCCCTTGGAGACAAATCGGCTGGAGGACGATGTATTGAATGCCGACGCAATTTGAGTCTTCTATCGTCATTAGGAGGCGCTGAACGTTACAATTCACTATCATTTTTGCGTCGGATTCGAAAATCTAGACTCACAGGGGAAGGATCATATTGTGCCCGAGACAGCAATATCCCCTTGGAGACAAGTCGGCTGGAGGCCGATGTATTGAATCTCGACGCAATTTGAGTGTTCCATCGGCATTAGGAGACCCTGAACGTTAAAATTAACTATCATTTTTCCTTCGGATTCGATAATCTAAACTCACAGGAGAACGACCATACGGTGCCCGAGGCAGCAACAGACCCTTGGAGACAAGTCGGCTGGAGGACGATGTATTGAATCTCGACGCAATTTGAGTGTTCCATCGTCATTACAAGGCCCTGAACGTTACAATTAACTATCATTTTTGCGTCGGATTCGAAAATCTAGACTCACAGGAGAACGACCATGAGGTGCCCGAGGAAGCAATAGACCCTTGGAGACAAGTCGGCTGGAGGACGATGTATTGGATCGCGACGCAATTTGAGTCTTCTATCGTCATTAGGAGGCGCTGAACGTTACAATTCACTATCATTTTTGCGTCGGATTCGAAAATCTAGACTCACAGGAGAAGGACCATGTGGTGCCCGAGACAGCGATATCCCCTTGGAGACAAGTCGGCTGGAGGCCGATGTATTGAATCTCGACGCAATTTGAGTGTTCCATTGTCATT
>NW_025726271.1:97500-99005 GCF_021461395.2 Schistocerca americana | reverse complement strand
ACGGCCCAGGCGTTTGATTACTGGCTGTGATTAGCCAGGCCGGTTAGTTCTTTCAATAAGATAGAGTAACATGGACCTGCCCCCTCGCATCGCACAGTGCACTTGGTTCTATGTAACAGCTGTTTCACTCATTTGCACAGTTCGTGTATTATGCGTTTCTACATTCCAGTATATTCGTGGTGTTCGGATTCCTTACCCCCACTATACTGACACACATGTCGAGTTTTTTCCCCTTCTATGGTACCGCACCCTCGTAGACTAGAGTAGAGACGATTATGCCGAGCCGGCCGGGGTGGCCAAGCGGTTAAAGGCGCTACAGTTTGGAACCGCGAGACCGCTACGGACGCAGGTTCGAATCCTGCCTCGGGCATCGATGTGTGTGATGTCCTTAGCTTAGTTAGGTTTAAGTAGTTCTAAGTTCTAGGGGACTGATGACCTTAGAAGTTAAGTCCCATAGTGCTCAGAGCCATTTAAATCATTTTTAATTATGCCCACAGGACAGTTTGGCGATGTCGTCTTTCCTAAGCAGATAAAAGAAATCTTCAGAGCACTGGCAACACATCTACTGTAGAGTAGATGTACAGCGCTGGAACGTTCTGGGACTGGAATACAGTACGTGTACTAAACTGTCGATTTACACGTCTCCGAACTGAACGTTGGGAATAACTGTGAATTAAATGCTGTATCACTCATTTGTCAATCCGAGGGCCTCCTGTGACTCATTTATTGGTATTTTGACTATTTATGACGCAGGTATCTTTGACAACATGTTACTGAGTACAGCAAATTTGCTCTCATAACTGTTCCTGAGCAAAACGGGTCAGTTGTTATCGCTAATGACATGGCCTCTTGCAGAATGAAAACACTCTAAATTAGTAGTTGTTATGCAGTTACTTGATGAGTTTCCTCCATTTAACACAGCGCTCAAGACTACGTCACCCGATGCTGATATGCCCGAAGTTGAGATAACTGGAACGTATACGGACAGGGGGAGAATATGGAGGTAATTTGCAGGTAGTCCTATGGAGAGAAACGTACTTTGGAAGCGTCTGAGAATAAAAGAAATTTACATATCTGGTGTTTAACAACAGCTCTTTTCCGTAGAATAATTATTATACTTCATGCTAATTACATGTAAAGGTGATCCGAATTTGGAAAACATTTCTTGCTCGTTAAATTGTAAACTTACTCCTCGGATAAGACCTTACCTACCAACCACGCAAGTGGTTACGAATACGGCGAAATTCAGTTGTGCAAATAAATCAGATTGTACTAAATTGTATTCTATGAGTGCATTCCTTACTTCCAATTGACCCTGTTATCACCGGCAGAGGTAATATTAATTATTTTGCCTTCAGTTTCATGGAGACACAAATGTATGAATTTCTTAACAGACACTGGGTGCATCTTGGTAATGCTATCTATTTTCCTTCCAGTTAAACATAAGGGCGATAGCCGTTCTGTGTATCCCTGTGGTTTTTTACTAGAGCGTATCATTCATTAGC